>NC_045616.1:127309750-127612780 GCF_009829155.1 Mustela erminea
TATGTCTTTAGCTCATTTCATGCATTTTTAGAACATGGCTTCATTGAATGTGTGCTTATCAGTAAGGAAAATAATAGCTGCATATTTAGGTGATATATATAAATATGGTTCTACTAATCCCATTTGGAGCCCGAATAACCTGATTAAATATATTGTTAAATTTATTTTTTAAACTCTCCCTTTTTAATTATTTAATTTCAAGGAATATGATTTCACTTTACTTTGAACCTATGTGAAATTTAGAAATTCAAAAGTTACTATAAAAGCACACAAAATTTAACTCAATCATAAATGCAAAAAACAAACAAGAAACAACGAAAACTAAATTTTGTGCTATCACTATCTGAGCTTATTTAATATCACTTAATATATACAGGATATGGCCTGTTAATATCACTGTATATATACAGGATATTGGCCAATTTGTCATTGTCATCACTGGCAAAATAAATATTTATCGAGCATCTATCATGTGCCAAGACTATATTGGAATAAAAAAGAACAGTGTAGGTCCTCATCGTGGTGATTTTAATTTAAACATCATATCACCTCTGAACTATCTCAACTGACGACTGAAGAGAGATTTTCACTGGCTAAAAGGATATATATACATACATACATATATGTATATATATATGCCAGTGCTTTTGGTATAAAACAAGCTCTGCACACTAGTATTTTCTAAGGATATAATAGAGAGCGAAAAAAGAGGTGTATTTACTTCCAAGTTAATATTTTCCTTTTTCTCAGTGCAGGTAATTAGAGATTTTTCTTAAACATGAGAGTAATTTCCTCCTCCACATCAAAATGCTGTTGAGAGAAAAGGAGTCATATTAGTTTGAGTGATAAGACAAGAAAGATAATAGAGATGATTAAATGATGACATTTGCAGAGACTTGACTGCACTGTTATGCTGCGTGATTTAACCTATACTTAACCCAGTGATCAGGTAAATACACAAATTTGAACTCATCCAAAAACAAAAGTGCTCTAACTAACATATTAAGTTTTGTTGACCTAAAAGAACAACAGGTTTTATCCAGTGTTGTTCATTATAGTTTTGTTCTGAAGGGGAGAGGTGGCCAGACCTGTCAGGGGAGGACTGGTTTGGTCTCTTTGTGTGGTATTTATAGCCTGGTCTGGTTAATGTCAATCTTCACTTTATTGGTATTCTCTTAAATCCTGAAATTTTACCCAGACTTTTCCTTATAAGCCAAGTCTTCTCATAGAAAACTCTATGTGTATTTTCAGCAGTATAAAAGATGCCTGCCTTTTCTTCACAATTTTTTTTCTTATTTGCCCCCTTATTGTGAAGCTTGGTGTAAATTTCTCCCAGATCTCAAGTTCAATTTGAGTATTTGCTGTTTATATACACGTGTGCTTTTTTTTCCCCACTCAGTAGTAACAAAAATAAACAAAAATCCTTTTTCAGAGACACAAAGACGAAGTCTTTTCTGATAGCCATTGTTGGTAATGGAAGTGTAAGACACAATCAATCAACTCCTAGGGAGCCGAGAGCTTATAAGCAATAGCTTCTATAGTAGAGACAGTTATTCCGTCCTCCACTGGGATGTTAAAAAAAATCAAATAATTCATAACATACAATATGAAAAATAAAATCATATTCTGTTTACCTATGCCTTTGACATTTACCTAAATCTTTGGCAGTTCTTTTTAAAAATAAGTACCCAGCATACTCTTAATCCCAAATGGGTTCCTTAACTACCGTTCCAGTAGCACGTTTTCTCCTTCACTGCTCCTAGAGTGTATCACAATGGGATAATTGCTAAGACAGCATAAACTGTATGAATATACATTAGAAGAAAAAACACAAATAAGCCATCTGACAGGGAAATCTACTATAGACATATATTCTACCTATGTCACTTATTTAATGTTGATAATATATTGGTATCCTTTTCTCAAAAAACATGGGGGAACAGAGATATTTTTAGGACCATAGTAAGCAGAAATTGAAGGTGATTTCTTTCAGTAACACTGCTTCGACCACCAAAAATGAGCCTGCATTAAAGGCAGCACAGTTCTGTGGACAACACTACAAAATGTGTGTTTTTGAAGTTGCTGAGCAACTTCAAAAAGTGAAGACTGAAAAAAAAGTTAATATGAGAATACATCTTACTTAATTCACTATGGTAACAATAGCCAGAAAATGTTTAAAGATATTTCCACTCCAACTCTTAAGCATCCAGAAACTATAATAACATCTTTAAAGACAACGCCAAGAAAGGAAGTATTCATATTCTGGATAAAATATAACAAAGGATTTGTTTTTATAGCATGTCACCTTCCATATTCCTTTGTTTTCCTTTGTCCTAAGTTTTAAAGTCAGTATCTGTTAGTCCTTGTGGCTGAGTTCTGATAGCTATTTGTGTTTCTACTGATAAAACAAATCAAGGTACTATTTTCTAATTTTTAACGGTTAAATTTTTATACTTCATGTTCTTTAATGTTTTAAGTCACAAATTATTATATTTTCTCATGTCAAGGAGTTAATGAAGGGAGTTTCCAGTAGATAGATTTGTAGTCTCCCTGCTTTTTTAGGGGGAGAGGCATATTATTATTTTAAGATTTGTCATTCTTATGCATTCATTAATAAGAAAAATTTTTACCGTAACTGTCTCTAGGACCCTAAAAATATCTTCTCACTGATAAATTTTAATACTGAACCCTGCCTACCTCTTCTTCTGTGACTCAGAAACAAGTGCAAATCCTTTCCCATCCATCTCTGCTAGTTGTTAACACATTTGCTAATTTCCTCTCCTCTGACTGAACCAGTTCTGTGATCTAGTCTTTACTTGGGATCCCCATTCATCTTTTTGCCAAATGCCATGTTTTTATGTTTGTTTTTGTTTTTTTTTTTCCAAATGTGGTTCTAATAGGTATGGTAAAAATACCTAAATTTACATTTAATATATGATTGCTTTATCCTGACTCTATTACATTTACTCTTCTACAAACCAGACAGTAAGTAATCACTGGCTTAAAGATCTTTCTTTTATATTGTAGAGCAACTCTTAAAGTATCTGTTGTCCAATACACATGCCAACTATTGCAAATATAGATTGCTTATAAAATAAGTCTTCATGATCCAAATGTTTATAATAACATTCTTTTTTTTAAGATTTTGTTTACTTATTTGACAGAGATCACAAGTAGGCAGAGAGGCAGGCAGAGAGAGAGGGGAAAGCAGGCTCCCTGCTGAGCAGAGTGCACAATGCAGGACTCAATCCCAGGACCCTAGGATCATGACCTGAGCCGAAGGCAGAGGCTTTAACCCACTGAGCCACCCAGGCACCCCTATAATAACATTCTTAATAATAAACTCTCCTATTGCATTTTAACATAAATTGCTTTATTTTTCAAATCATTTTTCAGAGATTTATAAAGTGAACCATATTCTTAGTTGGAGATTCCAAGTAAGTAAGCCTAAATGTAAAAGAGCCAAAAAGAAAGTTTTGGGAAGAGTAGTGTAGTTATTCCCACATCATGAACCTCACAGGTATTACAGGAGGTCCAAAACTCTAAGCAATGTTTAAATAAGCTGTAATTTTAATGCATATATATCTCAAATTCAGAGGATTGTACTACTTTTCGTGATTGACAAAATTAAAGCTTATTGAAGATATTATACATTCTTACTAGTTTTGGCTTTGTATGTTTTCTCAATTCATATGCACTTGAGAACTCAGAATCAAATGGGATTTTTTTTAAGTATTATTTTAAGAAAAGTCTCCTTTTTTAAAAAACTATGGAAACCACTTATTTAAAGTTCATATTGTTGATAAAGACAATGTACCTGAAAATAGATTTATACTGATGAGTAAACCTATTGCTAATCTCCAAGTTCAAAGACACTGCTGCAGGAAATCAGGCTCTGCTTCGGAATCCAGCTTTTGTGGCAGAGATCAATAGTGTCCGGCAGTGGTTTTCACACTATCCATAGCACGACATTTGGTCTTAGAGGCTCCGGTTACAGAAACTGGTGTACTTGGTGAATGATTTCTCACCTCTGGTCTGAGAGATTCTTCAGATTTCTTTTTCTTTTCTTTTCCTTCTTTCTTTTTTTTCTTTTTTTTTCTTTTTTTAAAGTCAGTCTCCACAGGATTGCAGCTTGTCTGTCTAGGGACAGCCCTGGCAGCTTGGGACGCTTCCTGCCTGTCCACAGCTCTGCTTTCACGTTTGAAGTGGTGTCTTGGTGTGCCAATGAGTAGAGCAGTCTGTAAAAAACAAATTTGTTTGTGAATGATGTTTTTAAAAATCTTTCAAAGCACTTCAAAGAACACTTTGGTTTTCCAAAACCCTTTGAACTAACACCATTTCCGAACAAGACTGTATTTCACATTACTAACATTTTATAAAATTTCAAAAGTGCCCTCCTTAGAAATAAGCTCAAATGTTTGTTGAATTATCATCAAGTCTTACATCTAGTAACATCTAAGTACTTATGGGTTTCACTGAGTGGAGAGTTGAATCAACTCTACCTATAACCCAATACAAAGAAACACATGTAATAGTCGAAAATATGAATTTTGGATATATTGGCTCTTACTGTGTCACTGATTTTGATAACCAAAGAATTTCAAAACATCAAGTGTGGCACTTTTAGATTACATTTAACCTTTAGAAAAACAGTGTGAAAAAACCTGTCATAATTCACTGTATTTTATCATGGTTTGCAAGTCTGCCTTTCTTTAAAGTTCACTTTTCCACATACATTGTTTACATAAAAACTTTTTATAAAATATTTATTTTCTTCTTTTAAAGATTTTTAAGTACTCTCCACACCCAACATGGGTCTGAAACTTACAACCCTGAGATCAAGAGTCCCATGCTCTACCAACAGAGCCAGTCAAATGCCCCTAAAACATTTCTTCATGTGATTGGAAATCTACCATCATTCTTTTGCCCTGAGAACACTTCTCCTGCATGACTTTGCCTGAGGTCTATTTTGTCTCTAGGAAGCAGCTTCTACCTTCAAATCTTTATTACCTCTCTGTATCAGTGATATTGCAAAATTCCCTACACCTGTCTATGTACCTCTAAATCAAGGAGAACCATGAGCCCTGTTTCTGTCAAGTCCCAAAGTTTGAGGGAAGAAATGGTTACAAGTCAGGGTATTAAAAAAAATAATAAGTAAAATTGAGTCTGGAATTTTATTTCAGCTGAAAGTTATTCTTGATGTTTGCCAACCAGTAAATGAACATTTACTTCTTTCTAGTGTTGATAGACACTGAACTTCCTTTCTTTTTGAAAAGTATGACCGACATTTGTGCTCAAAATCCACAATATTTCCTGGAACTTCCTTGTTGCTCCTGGAAACCCATGTCATTCATTCTGTCTCTCACAGGCTGGATGCATTTTAATTTTTAAAAGGTCCTCAAAAATTGATTTATGTTTTCATTATGGAAATATTTCTTGTGGTTTGAGTGGAAAATAGAATAACTGTGATATGAAGGACAAGGGAGTCTAAGAAAGGAGAATAAAAATTAGTTTAATGTAACATCTTTCTTCTCTACAGCCATTTCTTTTATAACGTGCCTTATTTGCATCTATTTCCTGGAAAGCAAGGTTATCATCCCCTACTGCTTTTATTTGGTTCTTAATTGCCACAGCCACCTGAGGTGGGTGAGGGGTAGAGCTCCTAGTGGAAAGAGGAGTAATAAATGGAAAATGTCTTTCAAAAAATAGTTTATCATTGTTATCTAGCTTTGTTTCCTGAAATCCAAATTCTTATTGCTTAAATCTGTTAATATTTGAGGCAGGAGAAAAAACTTCTTTTTGGAATTCAGAAGTAAAAGTCCTGGTATAAATATATTTTTAGTTATGCTCAAAAATGGCTATTTTTAACCATGTTTAAGACTTTCTCTGTGT
Organism: Mustela erminea; assembly: GCF_009829155.1. Taxonomy (NCBI): domain Eukaryota; kingdom Metazoa; phylum Chordata; class Mammalia; order Carnivora; family Mustelidae; genus Mustela; species Mustela erminea. The sequence goes on from NC_045616.1 coordinate 127,315,643, forward strand.
GATGTTAGCCCCACGACCAGGTGGATCATAAACATATTTCTTGCCACTCCTCCATATGATTATTTGAAGTTTTGACTGAACTGAAAGTAAGAACTGAAGGCTTTGACATCTTGTTGATGGAGTCTTCCACCAAAGGTCTAGACCAAACTCTAAGGATTTAATTAAAGGGTTAATTAAATATGACTGTTTACCTCCATTGCTTTTCAGGAGATGAGGGCTAAGACTGAAAGTTGAATCATATTATGACCATATTTTAGATATGGAAAGTAGCTTCTAGATAATCCACACTCTACATTTTACAAATGAAAAAAAGTAGACATTCCAGATCTAATTAGATTTTCTGATTGAACAGAAATCAGTGATTTTTTTTTCGACTCTACTGAAACACTTCTGTATTCTAGACTTTTAATCATTTTTCTAGATTATTAAAGTAGCCTTTCAGTTGGGTTCTTTTCCCTGATCTCTTCTTTCTATATTTCATTTGACACATGACTTCAGATCAATGGTCCTGAACATTAATTTTATCACGTCACTCTCTTACCCTACCTCTTTCAGTGATATGCCGGTATCAAAGAAACACTTCCTTCCTAGTAGAATGTTCTATTCCAACACTTGTTCACACACTACTTCTTCTGTAATGCCTTCCTTAATGCCTTCCTCACCAGCTCACAGTGACACCTCCTCAGGATTTATTGCTCAACCCAATCGAAAACTAATTATAATTTAGAAATAAATTTTAAAAATGCTGTTATAAACTAAAATGTACTTTATATATTACTGTGATTATCATTTTCCCTGGTATTCTCCATAATGACTTATATGGAAATCTATATATAATAAGTGGTCATTTAAATATATGATACATTAATTAATACATATGATTTGTGATACTATAGTAGATTGTAATGACAACATGATGTCACAGATGATAATGAAGGAAAGGAGGAGGAGAAACCACATAAGCAATTAACAACTACAACACTGACATAACTGGAAAAGTGCTTGGACATCACCCACTTGCTTTTCTGGCACTTCTTCCCATTTTTCTCCGTCACTCAATGGCTTTATTCCCTTCCAGCAGCCCCCAGGAGTGAGCTCTGCAAACTCTGAACTAAACTGTTCATAAGAAATCATGGCTTCACATCTTCACTGCATGTAAGTTCTGTCAAAATCTATCCAATCCTGTTCTACTTCTTGACCTTGAAAGATAACCATTGGTGGTTCTTCCATGCTTATTTATCTAAGGTCTGATGAAAACAATTCTGCAAGAGTTTACTTAACCCAACTACCCAGCATTTTCAGTGTAATTACTGAAACACTATTCCAAAAAAGGACTTCTCATGTTCTTCAATTCTTTCTTTTATCTTCTGAAGCTATTTAATTTGATTTCACCCAAAAGCATTAGCTAAGTAAAACAAAACTGGCAAAGAAAATTGTCAAAGAATTACCTTCTAATGAAACTTTTGACAAGAGAGCTTCACAGAGAAAATATTTTCAAAGTTCAGTTATTGGACATATCTTAAGCTTTAATACAAATAATTCTAAAACACACACACAAACATGATTAAAAGCCTTCAGACTAACTTATTGGGAGTCATAGATCTAAACTATGATGCAGATGAACAAATAAAGAAGGCCATATACACTTCAACTTATTGCCTAAAATGAATATAATAGAAAGTCCTAATGTAAATATAATAGTGGCTACATAAAATAATTCAGAATACCTAAATAGAATTTGTAAAAGGAATGGACAAAATTTATTTACTATAACATATCAATTAGCTAACATGGGAAATTCAATAGAGATTAAAAGAAAAAATTGTTATAAATTTTATAGAAAAGTTAGCAAAGGCAGAAGGAATTTGAAAAATTCTTGTAAATAATCATGAAAAAACACTATACTAATAATGTTTATTAATATCTTAAAAAGACAAAGACTGAAATGATAATACTTAATTTTGGCAAAAGTGAGATGAAATGAATAGTTTCATCCAATTTGGAGACGTGTTAAATGTAGCAAATTTTCTAGGAAACAATTGGGAAATATCAATCGAGACTGATTTATCCAATAACTCAGTTATTTTCACTTATTTTCCCAAGAACATTCCCAAAGATTTAGTCAGGAATTTATGGTTAAGATTATTCACATCTATGTAGAGATATTTATAATGGAAATAACCCAATATTAATGTTCATGAATCAGAGAATAAACAAAATTCATCCACAAAGTGAAAATATTATGCAACAATTAAAATTTATGTTTAAACAAATATTTAATTATATGAGACAATGTCCAAAATAATACTATAAATATAGCATGATTTCAGTCTTATTAAATAAGTAACATATATTGGAAAGAGTACACTATCAACAGAGCTTCTTAATGGTGTTGAAATTGCAAATAATCTCTAATTCTTTACATTTTTCTAGATTTCATTTCCTTACTGAAATTAATCAATATTACTATTTTAGTAGAGGTATAGGAGATAAGCTTAACCCCACAGTGCCATTATTTTAAGTGAGTCCTCTGACCGTATTTCCTTTAACAATTTATACTGGCTGAAGCTTATTATGCCTGGTCTTATTTCAAGTACATTTCTGGAAACAGGAATGCTGCAAGGAATCATCACCTGTTACAAATTAAGGATATACAAATTTTGAACTGTTATTTGTCAAATTTAAATATACTCAAAAATGTATTCAGGATTTGATCTTTCTTGGTAAAGAATCCCCTTTACCAATTTCACTAATATAATTTTATTTTTTAATAAACAATTAGTGTATTTACTCTCTTATTGGTATAGTCAAAATAAAAACTTTAGGAATGATTCCAATTATATAACTTTTATAGCTACAACTATTTAGGTTCAGTTACAACAAATTTATTACTATGATTTTCATTTGGTGAAGTCTTATTTGTTCACCCAAATATCAATATTTTGGAATTCATTTCCCCTGGATAGTTCATTCTGATTCTATTTTTCACTCTTTTCTGAGGATAGTGATGGCTGTAAAATTTCTTATAAAGTAACTGCAGGATATGTCTTGAAGTTGTTTTGCTTTTTTGCTTTTTTGTTTTGTTGTTTTTTCTTAGATTACATGTTTATTTGATTGATTAATTGATAGTACAAAGATTCTCCACTACTCTGTGCCTCCTTGACTTGACAATATCAGGAAGAGGGCAAAATTCTGATGGATTTAATTTGTTTGCCCTTTTTTCTCAAGTGAAGGGAAACCAAAGTCATATGCTTTCTTTACTTGTCTATAACCCTTGATATTGGACAGCAGCTACAAAGTCTAATTCTTTTGACTTTAGTTCCATGGGCAGAATGAGCTGGTAAAATGTTTATATAGGCTGGTAAATATCCCTTATACTGTTTTTGCTTTAATCACAAAGTTCTTTGTGGTCAACTATCATGTTTTCTAGTGGTTCTGGATAGTACCTCATATAAAGTGAACACTTATTAATGATAATGATATTTTAATATACATGAAATTTGAAATGCACATAAAGACAGATAACTCTTTTGTATGACATTACCCTGGGCATTTCCTAACTAGCATGGAAAAATAAAATGATATAGATTCTTTCTAAAGAAACCAAATTATTTGCCTTGTACTCTCCCCTTCTTTGTGCAGTAAAATCAAACCAATGCAACATGTGCTGTGTGAACCACAAGGGTGTAATCCCATGTCATAAGGATTTTTTAATGTTCACTATTTGAACTGGCTTTCAGTATTAAGGCTGTATTCATAAAAAAAAAAAGGTACACTCTTTATGTTGATATTTTGCAGACTTATTCATAAAAAGTAAAACTGTATCCAAAATGAATTACTGTTGCCGGCTGGTTTTCTATTCAACAGCCTTTTTTTAATCATCTTTTCACTGCTTATTGAAGGACTTTGCCTATAAAATTTTAAGAAGTTACATTTGAAATAGGTACATACACTAGAACTAGCCTCTGAAATAAGATTTAATGTAACTATCGATAGCATAACGTGTAGTAATAAAAGTACATTTCTTACTTCAACACAACCATATTGGCATCATTTCATATCCTATGTACGCTTTGTGTAAAATTTACTTACAAAAACCACAGCAGTCAGTTATTTTGCAGATAATTTAAGAATTACATTGTAATTAAAATATGATACAGATTTCCATCAATATTTTTAAGTATCTATAATTAGCGTATAGTTTGATGTTACTGAGAAATCTCTTTTTTTAGAAGATATGTGTATACCAACAGGTAAATTCAAAAGTATAGTATGTTTTGAGCCAGAATATGGAAGTGATCATTAGCTTCCTTATTAATTAGCCCCAATATCAAGTGAATGAGCAAAAAATAGGAGATGACAATATAGGATATTAATAAATTTAAAATGTGACAAAGTAGATACATTTTACCAGATTGAGTTTTTTGAATAAAACTTTTCTCCACATCTATATCATTTTGGTTTTAGGTCATGCACCTAAATGGACTTTTTAGAAAATGTGCCATTAGTATGCTTAATTTGCAATGTAATCCCAAAAGCCAGATGTTTCTTGTTTAACCTACAATTTTAACTTTTATTCACATTCACATACATGATTTTAACTGACAACATACTTAAGTATATTTCTCCTTTACCAAACCATTTTGATGTCAAGTTCTGCCACCTTGATCTATAGAACTATTAACAGATGTGACTTCTCAGGAAATGAAAAGTAACTAAAATTCTTAAAGTCAAAACAATTCCTAAAATGATGGACAAAACTGAAGAATTCACTCTATACAATTTCAGGATGGATCATGAAACTTTAATAATCAAGATAAGGTAGTATTATTGGCAAAAAGATCGATGCATATATTAAATGGCACGTTTTAAGAAACTTGGAAACTGACACATAGGTATATAGTCAACAAATTTATTATTGAAACTTAAGTTTGGGGCACCTGGATGGCTCAGTGGGTTAAGCCTCTGCCTTTGGCTCAGGTCATGATTTCAGGGTCCTGGGATAGAGCCCAGCATCGGGCTCTCTGCCTACTTGTGATCTCTCTGTCAAATAAATAAATAAAATTAAAAAAATAAATAAATAAAGTTTTTTAGGGTAGTTTAAGTGTCCCAGCAAAACCGTGGGGAAGGTACTGAGATTACTCATTTGTCCCCCCACCACACACACACAGGAATAACATCCCTTTACTGTCAACATTCCCCACCAATGGAGTGGTATATTTGTTACGAATGATTAACCTACATGGACACATCAAATTACCCAGTCTGTAGAATAGATTACAGTTCTCTCTTGGTGTTGAGCATTTTACAGGTTTCGACAAACATATAACATGTGGAAAAATGGGGGAAATCCAAATAAGATCTGTATTTTAGTTCATAGAATGTGCCAATGATTATCTCTTAATTTTGATAATTGTTCCATGGTGTATAGGATGTTAACATTAGGGGAAGCTGAGCAAAGGGTATATGACATATATTAAATAGATAAATAACATCAGGATGTTGGGGTTTTTTAAATCTGGGTGAAATATATAAAATAAGATTTTTCTTTAAATTTCCTTTTGAAGGCAGCAATAACCCTTCATGATTCAAATACAATAAAGGAAAATAAGTTGTAAATACTGACAGAAGTTTAAATTTTTCTGAGCAATCTTGTACTTTTCTGGTATACAATATGAAATTGTTCAAATGAATAAGTTATAATAATAGTCATGTTTCTAAAACTATAGGTTTATTTTAATCAAAATAGGGCTCACCAAGACAATTATTTCACTAATCGCATGGATTGTTGGAAAGAACTTTCCCTTTGCAAAGTCACCCAAAATATGAATTTGTTTAAAAATAATTCCATTGCACACCTCAACAGAGACTGCTTTCTGAAATTATTTTTCCAAGCCTTGTAGGTGAAATGTAATTAGCAGTTGAAGCTGTAGACACTTCAGTTATGGAGGAATCTTCAACAGGAAGAGGGGTTAAGAAGTTAAATCGCAGTAACAATGATGCATCAGTGAAAGGCATGTTTCTTTTCATGCGTATGCTCTAAACTAGAAAACCTGTCATTTGAAAGAATAGATATTCTTTGAGTCATGGGTGGCAACGTAAGTCACAAGCTTATCCTGACTTTTTAGCCTGAAGCTGAAGTTTTTGCTTCTCAGGCTGAGGATTCCCCTGCAGTGTTTGGGCGCGCCCCACCCCCCACACTCCCACCTCCACCCTCCCCCTTAAACACACCATGGGGATTATCAGCCAGCAATTACAAACTTTCTTCTGTGTAGGTTCCTGACGTTTATGTCTTGACTGACTTGTAATTTTAATTTTTTCCTACTGCTCTCCTTAATCTCAGGGAAGATGGAATTCACGGTCTTCAAAATTAAAAACCAGAAAAGGCTGGTTTTGAACTAAATTTGAAAAACATCTCTGCTGTTGTTACACACCAGTATCAAGGAGACTGTGAGGAGGAATACACACGCAGACATACACACCAAGATTCTTAGGCTGTGTTTTGTTTTTCCGTAAGTACAGTATCACAACTAATAGAGAAAACCCTAGGCAGCCATTGGAAGACTTGATCAAGGGGAGTGGAGTTAAAGGGAGGAAGTCTGGCTTCCATTCAGTATGTTTGAAACTCTGCATGAGTACTTGGAGACCCAGAGAAAAGGGGACAGAATGTGACCCATCTCATGGCCAAATGACAAGGCTACAGAGCAAGAGTACAAAGTTGGGCACTTGGCTCAATGTTTATTTACCTGCCAAAGTCAGTCTACAGCCTGGGATTTACTCCTGTCTTCTCAGGAAGTGTTTTTTAACTTTATTTTTTCAGTGTTCCAAGATTCATTGTTTATGCACCACACCCAGTGCTCCATGGAGTACATGCTCAACTTAATACCCACTACCAGGCTCACCCAATCCCCCAATCCCTCCCCTCCAAAACCCTGTTTAATTCTCAGAGTCCACAGTCTCTCATGGATTGTCTCCCCCTCTGCTTTCCCCCAACTCCCTACTCCTCTCCTCCCAGTGTCCTCCGTGTTATTCCTTATGCTCTACAAGTAAGTGAAACCATATGCTAATTGACACTTTCTGCTTATTTCACTCAGCATAATCTCCTCCAGTCCCATCCATGTTGATGCAGAAGTTGGGTATTCATCCTTTCTGAAGGAGACATAATACTCCATAGTATATATGGACCCTATCTTCTTTATCCATTCATCTGTTGAAGGGCATCTTGGCTCTTTCCATAGTTTGGCGAATGTGGCCATTGCTGCTATGAACATTGGGATACGGATGGCCCTTCTTTTCACTACATCTGTATCAGGAAGTGTTTTGTGAGCTGATGTGCTGTCTCATTGGGTAAATTTTTTTTTTTTTTAATGTATTTGACAGAGAGAGACAATAAAAGAAGGAACAAAAGCAGAGGGAGTGGGAGGGGAGAAGCAGGCTGCCCACCGAGCAGGGAGCCCGATGTGGGCTTGATCCCAAGATGCTGGGATCCTGACCTGAGCCACTTAGACCTATGCTTAACGACTGAGCCACTCGGGCGCCCCGGGGAAATTTTTTGAGGGACTCTGTGCCTTCTGCCCAGGCCCTCTGCTAAGCATAGTGCTTTGACCTCCCCTTCCAAGTCCTTTGGGTTACCAGTGCCTAGCTAGAGCCTAGGCCCAACCGTGCAGCTCCAATCCATCCCAGAACAGCCTATCCAACCCTACCTTGAAATTCAAACTCCTGGAACCCCCTGAGGTCATACCCTCAGTGACCTCTGCATGATTCCCAACTATTCATTGGATTGTCCATTGCTAACTTTGGCCCATAGTTCTGATCTGGAAGCAAGCTTGTTGGACTGTCTATCTCCACAACACAAGGTGGTAAGCTTCTTGCTGTGTTCCCTCACCTTGCTGTGTAGAGAAGAGTCAACAAATTTTGGTGACCGTCTAGGCAGTGTCCTCTTCAAATAGACAAAAGATCAGAAAATGATAAGTGCCTGAAAATTATGGAGATAATTACAATACATTAATGTAATAGAGAGTAATGAGTTTCTATTTAGATGGTGTGGAGAAACTGCCCTTGAGGGAATGACTTTGAAACTGACAGCTTAAGAAAGGGTCTGCCTGAAAGGTACAGTGCAGGCAGACGGGGAGGCTGGGACAAAGGCCTCCAGGGAGAAGAGGGGGCTTATGGAGACAACCCAAGAAGGTCAGAGTGTCTGGAGTGTAGATGGGACGCTGTTGACGACATGGACAGGAATATGGGACAGGAACTCGAGATCTAAATGCCAGAGAAAGTCACTGGGGTTTTAGCATGGTCATGACATTATCTGATTTTTTTGTTTTTTGTTTTTTGTTTTTTGGAAGGTTCACTCTGGGTTTTAAAACACAGGACACAGGAGTGTAGAAACCAAGTTTAGAAGGTACTACATGGACCCAGGAGAAGCAAGGCATGTGGACTCTATCAAGAGAGGCAAAAGTTTGCCTCTGGGATACTCCTCTTGCTAACGTTGCACAGGTGACCAAGCCCGCTCCTGATGGACACATTCCTTCTTTAGATATTGAAGTCAGGTCTGGCTACGTTCTTTTTAAGACAGCTTTTGGAAATATCTGCCTCTATCCGTCATATTTTGGTGTACCGTTTAACTTTCAGAGAGCAAATTTATTTTCTAATTCTCAGAAGACACCTCTGTTACCACCTGTTACTGCGACATAGACTGTCAGCTCCAAGCACGAATAAACTTGCTAAGAAGTTTTTAAGAGTAATTATTTTAAAATATTTATGGAAGTCCAGGAGTTAGAAATATTGAGAGAAAACCAGCAACAACAACAACAACAAACCACCAAGAACAAAAAGACCTTTCCAGGTTCTTATTTCAATGGGTTGGTATCCTATATACCTATATATCTATATACCTATATCCTAAATACCTTGGCAAACTTTTTTTTTTTTCAAGTCTAAGGTTCTATAAGTGTAACAGTCATTTTATTTTCTTCTTCTGGTTATAACACTTATTTTAAAAAAATAAAGTCACTTGCTATTTTGAATCACCTCTTTTCCCAGCACCCAGCATTTTCTGTCTCTGTCTCTGTCTCTCTCTCTCTCATACACACACACACACACACACACACACATGCAAACACACATGCACACGCACACACACACTTACCTGAATATCTCAACTGAACAGGAGAAATTTCCCTACAAAGTTTTAACAAGTTGTGGTATAGCACTAGTACCAGCTTCTCTGATCATTTTCTAAAGCCTCCCATAAATTAGTATGTTTTGTCATTTCTTTTCTACTCTTCTATGCAAAACTAACTCTTCATTTCCCAAATTTACTGGAAGTTTCTGTTTCCAAATATTGGGGGAGGTGGTGTTAGGCAAATGTGATGTCACTCAAAATATTTATTCTCATATTACTATTTGTTATTTGGGAGTATTAATTTTATACCTAATACTAAAAACTTTCCATGAAGCATTTAAGAAAGATGTTTTGTTCAATTTTTTTTAAGTGATCGTATTTTTTAAAAAATGGTATGTTCAAGAACACTGTACTGCCTCTGACTTATCCCAATTGCTTGTACATCTTCCAAAGAGAAAAGATTATTTTCTGTAGTGAAAGCAAAGGTAAGGTGATTATGACTTAGCTTTTTTGGTTCATTTTTGTTCATTTGCTGCTTTGTCCTCTTGACAAACTGTATGCTGTCAACTGAATTGTATGAAATTAGGATAAAGCTATTCCTCAAAATGTAAATAAGATAACAAGACTCATGTTTGTTTGTTATTCTGTTAGTTTGCCAATGACAGGCAGAAAGTTGGCTTCGTCACAGATTGCTGTCTTCTTTTGTAGAGACATTATGTTTTTTTTTAAGGGGTGTGTGCAATTTTAAGCATAATTATACTATTATGTAAGTCAACTATCTTGGTCATGGCAGGTTAGAAAGTGAAATAATTTCATAACTTGTTTGATAATTACTAAGCCTGAAGACGTATCTTATTTGGGCACTAAATCAAGAGTATTAACCTGTCATGATTAGATTATCCAAATGCAAAAAATATATACAGTTGAGATTGCTTTTTGAAGATAAAGACACACACACACAAAACACACACACACACACACACACACACACATCTCCTGAACTCTAAAGTCTTAAGACGTTTGACTAAAGTTAGGTAAAATGTAAAATGTCAAACAGGCTACATAAGAAGCTACTTAAAATATTCTTCATGATGAGAATGTTTGGATTATGTGAATATGAACACAAATTTCTCAATTATATAAAGTTTTTGATACACAATAATACCTTGACACCAATAATTTACATTTGTTTAGATACTTTCATTTTTTAAAAGATTGTATTTATTTATTTAACAGACAGAGATCACAAGCAGGCAGAGAGAGAGAGGAGAAAGCAGGCTCCCTGCGGAGCAGAGAGGCCGATGTGGGGCTCGATCCCAGGACCCTGAGATCATGACCTGAGCCAAAGGCAGAGGCTTAACCCACTCAGCCACCCAGGTGCCCCTAGATCTTTTAATTTTTAAAAGCACTTTCACATCTATTATATCCCTTTATATGTTAATTGTATGCAACATAAAATTGCCATGGCAGTGATTGTTAAACTGTCAATAATTCAAAGAAACAATTTGTATAGGTGCAGTTCAAATAAGCATTTAAAATTACTTTCTATATGCAACACTGAAATGTTTGCATTAAAACTAATTTCTGAGAAATACACATACACACACAAAAGAAAAAAATATTATAATTTAGGTTCTACTTAGGCAAATGGAAGAACTGAAGAAACGATCAGAATAAATAGAAAAAAAGTATTTAAACTCATAACATTTACCCCTAAATTTGCAATGAACTCACCAGTAAATTGGAATTATGTAAACCAAGAAATTATTGGTTGGCATGTTTTACTTTCTAAATATTGTGGTCAGGCAATATCCCAAACCAATCAAATCACAATTTCATGGGATGAGAGCAACCACAATATAATTTGAAACTAGCCAGGTGATTCTAATGAAGTTTGAACACTGTGATGTGACATAATGAAATGACAGTATTATTTGGGTGTTCATGATTACAGTTACAGAATAATATGTGTGTATTAAAGTTGTGTTCAAGAGATACCCGCTATATTTTAAAATTCTCTACTTTTAAGAAATCTAAAATTTTACTTGTGTGAAAATATAACATATGCAAATCACTGACTGGATTACATTTTGTCATGTAGAATGGAATTCAGTTATACTAGAATACAATGGAAACATAAAGCTTAAAACCCACCAGCCCTAACTATTATAAATTCACAGTAGTCCTGAGTTACAGAGGATTATCTAAGAGAACACATGTCCTTTGAAACAAAGGGGAAATAGGTGGCTACATAAATAATCAAGAATGCCTAAATTTGAAAAATGGAAAACAAAATTCATTTACATATACGTGCTTTAAAATTTTTAATGTCATTTTGCTGTTATTAAGCAGAAACATTGGTCTCTGAAGAGGAAAAACACCTCCTATCCGTTTTCAATTATCCCGAGGTAGAGTTTTAAAACACAATTAAAAATTGATTCTATACTTCTATCTAAAATGAGTACCTCATCTCTGATATTCTTCATCCTTATTTTTGACCTGAGTCACATATTTCAGTCTGTCCTTTACCCAGAGTCATAAATTCTAAAAGAACATTACATTTCTGTCAATCATTGGGTCAGCAAAAGCAGGAGACCAGTGTGCTCTGCATGACCTCAGCATCTCAGTAAGCCAATGAAAATATTAAAAGACTGGCTTCTACAATGTTCCAGGAGCGAATGTCAGCACTGTGGAGTTCCATCAGCTGCCAAACTTTTAACAAGAGCACCGGAATATGGTCCAGAAAACTGTTGACTAGTACATTAATTTGTAGAGCTATTGTGCCCTAAGCATAGATATATATTTTTTTATTATGAACTATAAAAATAATAACATTTAATCATATTTTCATTTGCGTTCTGGCTCAGCTTCTGGGAACACCTTCCATCCCACTTTCATGATATTTTGAATATAATTGATTATTGGCACCATTATAAATACAAATTGTAACCAAAGGAGTCTATCAGATGCACCAATAAAGTTAAATGCACTAAAACACAAATATCTCTGATGACTGAATCCTTGAACAGCTAATTAAGGTACACTCTTGTTTCATTTTTCATAAGAATAATGTACTCTGGACATCAGCCAGAAAAGAAGGTAGGAGAACATTTTTCCCCATGGCTTAGAGAATAGACTGTGTTTATTCACTGTGAGTAGCCAAACGATTTATATGATTGCTCCCAAAAATATAAGCAAATTTTATATCTAGGCCAACAGAAGTAAGATCATCTGTAGGTAGTGTCTCCCATATTAGGAATAAGCTAAACATTCAGATAGCATATTGTATAAATGCTAAACCAGAAAAGGTCTTTCATGTTTTTAATATGCTATATTTTTATAATGAAAGTTTCATGTATATTTCTGAGGGGAATCTTTCATTTTAAAGCCAAAATGTAATTAAATGGAATAAAAGAGAGTTTGTGTTGTATTTTTTAAAGGTAATTGGTCGGCTCTTAATGGTTCAGTTTAAAAACACTAAAAAATAAACTTTATTGCAAGCATTTATACTTAACTCCCAGGAGTGGGAGAAGTCTTGAGCTATAGTTACAAGCGGATTATCTGAAACAGTTTTGTTTTTGTTTTGTTTTTTTTGTTGTTGTTGTTGTTTTTAAGTAGTAACAAATACAGATGCATCCTAATTGAATTGTCCACTTCATTTTGCCCATTCTGTAGTGTAAGCAATAGAGTAAATCCTGTTTTTAGCTATGCAGGATAAAAGTCTATTTGAAGTTGGAGTCTATAGCTGGCTTTTCACAGTAAATTGACCTTGCTCAGCACAGCCAATGTCATAATGCTCTGCTTTATCTAGGCTGAGAGAGAAAATCGCAAATTGCTTCTGCATGATTAGTTCTGCCACTTCAAACGTGTTTCTTCCGAGTTGGCTTCCACACTTACTGCTAAAGATATGTGCCACTGGGAAACGCTGATCCGACTCTGACTTCTCCAATTAAATAACCCTTTAATTGCCAGTTTGAGATGATGGGTTTGGCAAAGGGAAAAGAAAGCTATCTTTTAACCAATGTAACTTAAAAGTGTTTTTCCTATGCTATAAACATAAAAGAATTCTTTTTAAAAACTGATGTACCGTATCTTATAAAATATATCAAAATTAAATTGAATGCAAAATTAGATGAAGTAATAAAAAGGACTGAAGGTTGAATCTGAGAAGCTGGTGAATATATTTAATCACTGGTATAAAGTATATGGTTTTATTTTTCCTCTGAATTTTCTGAACTACTCTAAAAATTGCAATATTATCGTACACAGAAAATCTGCTTTTCTTTTCATACAAAAGTTTGTACCCTAACTGCTTTAGAAATTTATGGGATTGAAATAATATAAGAACAATTTAGTTTTACCCAATCAAAAAAAAAAATTGCATGACAAATCGTTACAGAAATATTAAGAGGCGGTCATTCCCAAATAGGAAATGACCTATCCATTTTCAAAAAAAAAAAAAAAGTAACAAAAGAAATAATGCTTTGGGTATATAAATTAGAATTAGAATATTAGGAACACAGTTCTCCAAATAAACAGTTATACCAAAGAAATAGAATCTAAAAATGGGTTTTCCGCTCTGACTTCTTATCTCACTCAGTATAGGCTTCTAAAAACCAGTAAAATATTAATTTTGCACTTCATCAAAATATCAGTGCAGTGATATTCATGATGAGCAGGAACTATTACATTAACTCTTACAAATCTCAGAAAACAAGGATTTGATTCGCTGAGAACACACCAAAAAAGAATAAAAAAGCAATGTATCTGAAGAAATTACTCTTCGATTCATGGATTTACCTTCTACTTCTCCTAAGAAAATGGCACAATCATAAAAACCTTCAAGACAATGAACATACAGCAAATGAGAAAACTGGAATCAGTGAAAAGAAATCCATCTTTCTGTTTTCCGTTTGCTGATTTGTTAGATTTGTTTAGTTGGTCAAATGTTGAGCTTTTAAACCATCTTCGTTCAGTTACCCATACAAAATTGGAAGCTGACATCGGTAAAATGTCTGTGGTAAGTTAGCTTTTAAATTTTTAATATTACATTATATATTATACATTTGATACTAAATATATATATAATATTTCAACTGAAATAAGAGGAAATACCAAACTAAAAGAATTATACAAGTGATTGAGGTTAACTACCCAAATATTCACAGTGGAGACTGGAATCTGTCCTTTGTGGCATCTCTTATCTCATTTTGGCTGTGTCACTGTAGCGAAAGGATTAACAGGTATTTGAAAAAGAGGATCTGTTCAGGAAATCCTGGGCGGTGGAGCTGGTTAAGTGACCAACTCCTGGTTGCAGCCCAGGTTGTGGTCCCAGGGTCATGAGATCGAACCCCAGCTCAGGGGGCTTGCTCTGTGTGGAGTCTGCATAATTAAGTTTCTCTCTAAAGTAAATAAACAAGTCTTTTAAAAAGAAGTAGGATTTATTCAGTGTGTTTAGAAAGGAGAATAAGAGGAATACAAATTTCTTGGGGCTGGACTATGTTAGAGCACTGTTGGGAGAAACAGGTAGGAAAGACACAAACTGGATAGATCCACTTAAAGGTGAAGAGCATACTAGGAATGTATTACCTGACAAATAATTCTGCGTATCAAAAGATTCTGCTAACCAGCCTGACACATAAATGGCACATGTTGTCAGCTTCTATTAATCTCTTTACAAATGATGACAGTACCAAGAAAAAACTACTTTTATCTAAGAATTGAATGTTTGTACGAAGTTCAGGCATTTTTCTGGGTCAGAAATGCACATATTTCTAAGTAATGAAAAACTTGTAATTTCTTCATTTATAACCAAATTTGAGGATGTGAATCATTATTTGGTATCATTATGTTAACTTTTTATGGGAAACTGCTTAAATCAATCATAAACATTTTATAGGTTTGAAGACGCCTGAACTCAAATATATTGTACTTGGGGGAATCAGTTAAAAATTCAATGAAATTATAACTTAACAAGGGGTATTTTTAAATAAATGTAAATCCTAGAATGAATTTGTGAAATCCTCGGGGGGTGGGGGAGACATTCAAATGTATGTTGACTAAAGAATTTTTAAAAACTTTCTCCTAAACTCAAATTCAGGAATGCTGCCAATACAAGAAAACATACTATCAGTCAATTCTCTGTTTTTTAAGAGGGTTTTCACATGGAAAAGCTGATAGATAATATTAGCATCAATGAATTAGTATTTAAAAGGGCAATTCACAATAAAATATAAATGTAATTCTTTCGATTTCTGCAGAAGATTTTAATTATTTTATTACACTTAATAAAATCCCAATGGTTTGCCCCTGAGCAAATATTAACTTCGTGTTCCCAAAACAAATTGTTAGCAAATAAATGCTAAAATTGTCAAAATTGCAAACATGTTTATGTGCATAGCCAGCATTCAAACTGTGAAACCCATATTATTATTCATTGCCTTGGCTCGTTTTCCTTAAAACCACAAAGTAAGATATGTAAAGTTCAGCAGTAGGATTAGATCTCTTACATGTTTGAACATCCCTCGTGTAAGAAAAAAAATCACCTTAGAATCCCAGACTCAGGTCACCAAGGTAGCATTATGCCCTCAAGAAAGAATTATTTGCAGCCTGGCACTATGAATAGACTTACCCAACACCAACTGGGCTACGTTTAACCCAACAGCACCTTCCAAGATAGCTACTCACTAATATTTGGTTCCTGCTTAGCTACCTCTTTTCACCTTTCTCTTCCTTACTTTCTATCTACTTGTGAACACAGTAGGATTCCCTTTTCTACCCACTAAATAAAAGTAAAGAAAGAAAAGGGGGAAAGAAAAAGGAAAGAAACAAAAGAAGTTAAAATAAAATTAAAATATTTGACATTGTTACTGTTCAAGGTAATATCTTGTATTCTCCCTCCATATTCTGCAGAATTTTCTGCAAAAATTCTGTGCTCTACGTTCACTACTTCCAGCATTGTTCTCTCCTTTACCACCTGTTACCTAACTCTTACCCCTATCATTCTACTGTAATTTTGTTCTACAAGACCACTCAATCAAATGGACATTCAGTTGGTGTTTCTTTTCCACCTCATCCAGATTGAGCTAATTTCTTTCAATGTGGTTAATTATCTCCTTACCAAAGCCTACTGTCTTAGCTGTTATACGTAACAGTCAGGAGGGGACATCACTATGATTTGCCAGATTAGTCAGAACCAAACACCATTCTCCTATCAGCTCTGATTTTTGTGACAAGACACTATTCCAGTTCAACAGTTGTCTCTTTGCTTCTTTTGAGTTGTTTAAACAAACCTTCAGGGCCTTTCTCATTTGGATAGTCAACTTTGACTCCGAACACTATATATGTAAAATCCCTCCAAAAGTCTCTATGTCCCTAACGGTACCAAAACGTTGCTATTAATCATTTTTTAAAATTTTGAGCCATTTATCCTTTTCTATTTCCCTGCATACAAGTTCTAAAGGTGCCATTCCCATCCTTTTCTTCAGTGATTGTTCTTAAACTTCTTTGCAATTCCAGAACAGTATTTCCAAATACAACATGAATCTCTCTACCTGCAAACCTCACCAATATATCAAACCTAAAAATAATATTCCGCCTTTCCCTCAGTCAATATTGATGACATGACTTTTCCTCCATTACAAAGACTCAAACCTAAATCTCATCTGAGATTTCTAATATGTTGTTGACAATTCTTGATGTGTTTCCTCATTTTTATATAGTCATTTATAAACATCATTAAGCCCTGAATACTCCAACCAGAATTCAGTCAAACATGAAGGGAATCTGTATTTAAATAATACATTACCTAATTGGGGATCCAAATACATAAACAACGTGTGTTATTCCAGATGAATATGAGGTCGGTAACTTTGGGATTAAATAGATAAGGCTATTATTATCCAGGGAAAGCATGTCAGGAGGAAAAACATATTTTATAGGCAATCAATAAGTATATTTTTAAGATACTGAAAAGATTGCAAGAGGCAACAAAAGGTCTTGAACTTGGCAGATAGAAGTAAGTTACTAATATTGAATTAGACATTAAAGTGAGGTAACATAGGCACATGGATGACATTTAAAAAGAAAAGATAAGGTAGTGTTAGGAAAGAAGGGGGCATAAAGTTGAAAAGGTAACTTCGGAGAGTGCTGATAATTAACTAGCAGAAAGAGAAGATAAATTAGTGGATGTGGATGAAAGAAGAAATATAAGAAGCCTTCTCAACCCAAAAAACTGTCCTTTCATCCTTTATGTATTACCATATTCACTTTAGGACTCTTCATGCCCTATTATAGCAATATGTTATTTGTAATGCTCACTTTCCTAGCTCTCTCCCTCATTAGAACAGGGTTTCTTGAGGACAAGAAATGTACCTGGTTCAACTCTGCATCCCTGGAATCTAGTTTGTTGTCCAAAATATAAAACATGCTCCAATTTTTTACAGTATTGAGTAACAAATGAGAGAATTATCAAAGAATCCAGAAAAGAGAAATGGAGGATGGCTTGACTACAGAGCAGGAAGAGAAGAAAGAAATGAAATGGGAGAACTTGATTTGGGAATTCAACTGGAAGTTCATTGATAACGGTAGGAAAACTAGATTGCAAGAGAATAAAACATCAAAGATGGACTAAGAGTAGGCAACCCAGGCAGATCACACTTAGGATGGATTTGAGAGCTTCATTTAGAAAGGAGTTAGGGTGGAAGGTAGTCAAAGTTATCTGTGTTCCATTCATATGGCTGGGTCAGTTCTCCAGTAAGGAGTCTAAACACACACACACACACACACACACACACACACACACATACATACACACACACATACATACACACACACACACCATAGATTAAGTTGAAGCAAAGCTGAGTTCATGGTACAAGGAACCAGAGCAAAATGAGGCTGAAAATAGAGCAGAGCACCAGATAAGGGATGGGAAATATTTGAAACCTAGGAAGCATTTTGTGAGAAGAGCTAAGAAATGTGGGTCAGGAATAAATTGGAAAATACTTTACGGCTCTGAGGCAGAGCTGGCAACTTTAGTCATAGAAGTCATTATAGAATCCTGATCGAGGACTGCTTTGTTTTTCTTTTTAGGAAGGAGTGCCTGAAGCCTTGAGTATGTTTTTAAGTAGCAACAAGAGATTTGTGAAAAATGAGTGGGAGTTGATGATTCAAAAAAGAAAGGATAATCTAATGCTCGAAGTCCTAGGAGAGGATGAAACTTTGGGAGAAGGGTTATCTTTGCAGGGAGGGGAAGATTGGAAAACCTTTTGAGGAAATATTATTAGGTTGGAAAAAGAGGTAAACAGGCATGATCATAAGACTGAACAAATATAAAGTTCTCATTTTTCACTGAATTAGACACTGACACTGAAAAGAATGGAAAAAGAATTGGCAATTTGAGAAGAGAAGAAATTACTTAAGCCAACTTCAATGTGTTTTTGGAAATTTGAATACAAATGAGATAAGTTAAATGACTTTTTTAAAAAATGATTACTGTGTAGTACGAAGGGCCCAACTTAGATTGTAAATCATATATTTATATTGAAGTCAATCCACATGGTTCTGTAATTTTCTCCAGCTATATCCAAATTGCTTGAGAACAGAATTAGAGAAAATTGATAGTTTGGTTGAGCCAGGGTGGGGATTCACTGGCAAACTGAAACAAATGTGTCAATGGGTGAGGAAATTGAAAATTATAAGTAAGGTAGATATGAAATAACTGTAGCACCCATTATGATTTGGATATAAAGTGAAACAAGAAAGGAACCAAGAGACAAGTAAAATAAAACGTGATTAAAGAATTGATGTCATGATCCCAGGGTCCTGGGATCGAGTCCCTCATCGGGCTGTCTGCACAACAGGGAGCCTGCTTCCTCCTCTCTCTCTGCCTCCCTTTCTGCCTACTTGTGATCTCTGTCTGTCAAATAAATAAATAAATTCTTTAGGGGGAAAATAAAAGAATTGATGTTAGTTTAAAGTCAAAAGCAGTGTTTAGTAAACACAAAAAAGACAGAGTGATAGCAAGTTGCATTATCAAGAAAGATTACAGATGTAAAAGATTTTGAGTTATTGACAAAATTCAAAATTAAGCAGGGAAGTAGAATAATATGAAGGGTTTAGAATAATCTCTTAAAAGTATCAATAGGATTCCATTGTGTATATATACCACATCTTCTTGATCCATTCATCTGTTGATGGACATCTAGGTTCTTTCCATAGTTTGGCTATTGTGGACATTGCTGCTATAAACATTCGGGTGCACATGCCCCTTTGGATCACTACGTTTGTATCTTTAGGGTAAATACCCAGTAGTGCAATTGCTGGGTCATAGGGCAGTTCTATTTTCAACATTTTGAGGAACCTCCATGCTGTTTTCCAGAGTGGCTGCACCAGCTTGCATTCCCACCAACAGTGTAGGAGGGTTCCCCTTTCTCCGCATCCTCGCCAGCATCTGTCATTTCCTGACTTGTTGATTTTAGCCATTCTGACTGGTGTGAGGTGATATCTCATTGTGGTTTTGATTTGTATTTCCCTGATGCCGAGTGATATGGAGCACTTTTTCATGTGTCTGTTGGCCATCTGGATGTCTTCTTTGCAGAAATGTCTGTTCATGTCCTCTGCCCATATCTTGATTGGATTATTTGTTCTTTGGGTGTTGAGTTTGCTAAGTTCTTTATAGATTCTGGACGTGGATGGAACTAGAGCGTATCATGCTTAGCGAAATAAGTCAAGCGGAGAAAGACAACTATCATATGATCTCCCTGATATGAGGAAGTGGTGATGCAACATGGGGGCTTAAGTGGGTAGAAGAAGAATCAATGAAACAACATGGAATTGGGAGGGAGACAAACCATAAGTGACTCTTAATCTCACAAAACAAACTGAGGGTTGCTGGGGGGAGGGGGGTTGGGAGAAGGAGGGTGGGATTATGGACATTGGGGAGGGTATGTGCTTTGATGAGTGCTGTGAAGTGTGTAAACCTGGTGATTCACAGACCTGTACCCCTGGGGATAAAAATATATGTTTATAAAAAATAAAAAATTTTAAAAAAAAGTATCAATAGGGAGTCAACAGGGACTTCATCTTGCCTCCTGTCTCCTCATAAAGAGGTTGAACATTAACATTCTAGAGTCAGACAGAACGAGCTTCAAATTTTGAACTTTTTCTTTTTTCTTTTTTTTTTTTAATGTGGATAACATGGGCAAGTTACTCTTTTGTGGTCTCGTTCTTCTCATCTGTAAAATAAGAATGTGTGTATTTCCTAAGATTGTTGGGAGGATTATATAAGCATATAGTGTAAGCAGATAACAAGTGGTTTAGACCACAAGTTCTGGAGTAACACTGCTTATGCTTGAATCCTAGCTCTGCCATATACTAGTTTTACAACATTACACAAATTTTACATTGTATATCTCCATTTCCTTGAACGGAAATGAAAATAATAATAGTAACTAACTCATATGGTTGTGTGAGGATTAAGTGAGCCATAGGAAACTGCTACTCTCCAATAATTTTAAACTTGTAAAAATGGCAATTTCATATGTTTTATCATGCAATTTACATTTGGTACTACATGTAAATTGCTTAAGATGGAACATGGCACATGTAAGTGATCAAACAAAAGTTATTATCAAATGATAGCGACGACTACTACTTTTACTGGTATGACTAAAATAAGAATTCTCAATGTGAAAGACTTATGATGGATTCAGAATTAACAGTGAAAAGACTGAAGAAAAAGTTGTCCTGGAAGAAACAGAAAGGAAGGAGGGAAGGAAGGAAAAAGGAAAAAGAACGAAAGAAGGAAAGAAGGAAGGAAGGACAAACTGAAGGAAGGAAGAAGTTCAAATTTTTTGTCAACAGAATAGGGTTTTCAAAGTCATGCATTCTGCCACTTCTTCTAGATTAAAATTACTTCTCTTGCCTAAGTGACTGCAATTTTTGCTCAGTTTAATTCTTGGGCTTCAGTTTGACTTCTCTAATCCTTTTAACATAATGGTCTGAAAATAATCTTCCTAAGAAGCTGATTTTCATGTATTTTTCCTTCTTTAAAAAAATTAAGCAAAATCATGGGCATCTGGTGGCTCAGTCTTTAAGCATCTGCCTTTGGCTCAGGTCAAGATCCCAGAGTCTTGGGATTGAGCCCCAGACTGGGCTCCCTGATCTGCAGGGAGCCTGTTTCTCTCTCTTCCACTCCCCTGCTTGTGTTCTCTCTCTAGCTGTGTCTCTCTCTGTCAAATAAATAAATAAATAAGATCTTTAAAAAAAAAATTTAAGTAAAAATCCATACTTTTAAAATTCATTTCCAGAACTAAATTGATATAGCCCAAAATGATCCCCAAAGCCTATCTTTCACATATGCCCTACTCAAGCTGACTTCTTCAATTAAACCAGGTTACTTCTGGCTTTGCAAATATGATGTAACCATCTCCACCTTGTCCACACTTAGTTCCACACTGTAAGGCTCTTGGTTAGGGCTTATTCATACCACAAGGTCCATTTCAAATCCATGTTGACTATTAAACCACAAACTCCTCCATGTCACTTATATCTCTCTCAGATCTGAGCTCCTCAAGTAAAAAGATCTGTAATATGATCTTCCATTTTTATCTGTATGTTTGTGGGTTCGTATGTATTCTATTTTCTCATGTCTGCAGATACCTTAAAGATAGAAAGCATGTCTGAAATCTCTTTGCATTACCCACTGAAATGCCACAGTGGCCTTGGATAAAATTATAAATTTTATAAATTTATAATAATTTTGGAATGAAAAATATTAAGTGAACTAAAAACAAAGAATGTAAATCTTTGGTACTTTCACTAGTATAATAAATATTCTCAATCCAGATGTGATCATTTTCAAGTAGCAAAATGTAGACGAGAATAGTGAAGAGTTTAATTCCTGCCTTTCTTACATCTATACTACTGTAAGTTCTCTTGGGTTGGTCTTACAGATAGATGGAAATCCAAAAACAAAATCGCAAAGGCAAAAACCTTGTTAACATAACCATTAGGAATCTTCTTATTCATCTTCCTAAATAATGGAATAGGGGTTGCATGTCCATGATTGACCACAGAGGAAATACTCTAAGCAATCACGCAGTTCTTTCCAATGAGTCCTCCGGTGAAGTTTGGAAATGCTTCAGCTGTGTCTAGGATCATTGAGAAGTTATCTCATTGGAGTTCTTAAAAAAGTTTTTTACTTTATATTAAGAAGAATTCATAGAATTTCAAAGATAAACAAAATTTTAGAGCTCAAAGCACAGATTTTGAAAATGAAGCCCAGAAAGATTAAGTCACAAATTCAAAGTCAAGGAATTGACTTTCAACTTTTTCTTATACAGTAGTCTATTTTTAAGTCTAGAAAGTACCAAATTATTATGTAAGCATTATGTATTCATGTGTGAAGTAAGTAATAACAAAGGAGGGGGGTTTTGGTGTTTTTTTTTTTAAGGAAGTTTGTATAGATAGTTTTTTTTCCTTTCTCTTTTAACTCAATTCATAGGCATATAATTACATGTACATATTACATAGTCACCCATACATACTAATAAATTATATATACTAGTTAGTATGTAGGTGAAGCTGCTACAACAAAGAATCCCAAATAAAATAATTTAAACGAATGAGATGCTTACTTCTCTTTCTTGTCCCAACTTGCATGGTCCAGGTTAAAGATCATTGTAAGTTGTCATGCAAGGGTTCAGATTCCTTCCATCTTCATGTTCTGTCATTTTGTAGAACATAATCCTCCTCTGCATGTTTGGAGTTGACTCACACTCAAGTTAGGGATCCAGTTCATGAGAAAAAAGCTGAAACCCAAGGCCAATGGTTTGTCTACAGTTGGAAATATCAAACTTTGCAGACATCTTTTCTGTAATACCAGAGTGGCCTGAATTTATTATTATGGTCAAAATTAGCTGCAAGAAAAATTTGAGAAATGGAAACTATGTGAAAAGTCGTGTGCTCAGTGTAAACTTAGAGGGTTCTAGTAACACAAAGATAAACGAGAAAATGGAAAGAGTTGATGTGTTGAACTAGAGTATTTGTACATATGCACATGTTTATTTGTTAATAGATGCATTCAGTCATTTCAGAAATATCCAATGAGCATCATATTATGTGCTATATATTGTGGGTGGTGCAGAAAGCCATGAAGCAGCTTATAGCATAATGGAGAAAACTGTAGAAATGAAATGAGTCTTTGATGAAAGTTAACATAATTAGTAGGAGAGAACAGTAAGTCCAAACTTGAAGCTATGGAGGGCTTGCCACGAGTACAATTCTTATCTATTCTCATTCCCTTCCTTTCTGTCTACATGGCTTTCACATAACAATTAAGTAAAGTGATTTAACTTTTTTAAATAAGAGTTCATTATAAGAAAACAAGATAAATATATTGTAAGTAACATCGGTGTGGAAACATTCTGGGCACAAGGCTTAATTTGAAAATATTTTCAGAAATACTGTCAGTTAATTCTGTTAAATATTTAGCTCCATTGGTGCAGGGTTTCAAACATAGCATTTCAAACGGATGGCTCCAGTCCTTCCCTACACTGGTTTAAGTGAGAGCTAAACATAGTGCAGAAGGCAAAAGGCATTGCTTTCCTCATATGCATAGTATCCAGGCCTATGTTTTGAATTGTCAGGTACTCAGCTGATTGGCCAAACCTAACTATTGCTTTGAGCTGCAAAATGAGTAGAACAGCCTCAAACACACGTCCCAAAATATTTTCCTCCAAATGTTGTGATCCACCATCTTCCCTCCACTAAAGAGGAGATCCACATATCCCTTTTAACTACCTTGTTTTTCCTCTTTAGTTTTCATAATTTAAATGACTTAAAATAAATGTTTTGTGAAGGCAACCAAATCGGCAAAGGCTTTTTCATGAATCAAGACATAATCTTTCCTTCAGCATGCTTCCCTGAATTGTTCAAAACACCTGAGACTTACATAACATCGATTCAGATATCAACAATTCCACTGGTATTTATTGAGTATCTACTATGTGCTGTGCACCAGACAATCCACGACGACAAAGGGAGCCATGCTGTTTTACAAAATTATTATAAAATACATCAATAATGGGCTGGTTTTGTTATTTCTTGCAAATGGTTAATGTAGTCTTCACTCAGAAAAGTTTATTTCTGTAACAATAGCAGATATTACCATGTCCCTGTTGACAGCAGCTTTCTTATTTTATCTAACAGTTCTTCACACTTTCAGATTCCTAAACTTTTTTTTTTTAAATCTAGTCTATTGAGGTATAATTTACATACAATAAAATTCCCCTATTTTAAGTGTTAGATGAGTTTTGACAACTGTACACACAGAGTCGTGTAGCCACCACCATAATCACTTTCAGTTTATCTTGAAAGAACTCGTATCTGGACTGCTTAATTGAAGGGTGCACAGTAACGACTATGGAAGCAGATGGGCACTTAGACATCAGCACTCCCTCCTAATGTGCTAAGTAGAGTCATTATGCAAAGTGAATAACTCTAAGGTGAGGATATCCTCAACAACCTCACTCCTACTTGTGGGTTGGAAATTAGGCATAAGAAGGCCAATTGCCAGAGAGTGCTGTTGCTCTGAGGCTTGTGTACAAACTGAAAGGTTGAAGTGCACCCTTTCAGCACCAGGATTCGTTCCCAGTGGCTCCACTCTCCCTTCCAAGGCTCACACCAGCCAAAGCAATCCCGCTACAGCCTCTTAGCATTCTTCTTCACGCTCACCCCGTGGACAAGCATATTGTCCTGTCTGGAGTGTCCTCTTCACCAACACATTCCAAGCTGCTTTGGCTCGGTAGAATCTAAACTTGTGCCTGATGACAGATAGCTAAAATCTTTTAGGAGAACTCCAAAATGGGGGGGGGGGGGTGGAGAAAGAAAGAAAGGAAGGAAGGGAGGAATGGAAGGACCCAGAGTTGCATGTCAGCTCACACTGTGTTGTTAGCTACTTTAGCTGATAGAAATATAATTCTTTCAAATGAAAAAGTTTCCATGATAACCTCGTTGGGAAATGATAGCAAAGGACAAAGGTGTCACGTTTAAATGCGTAACTTAGTACTAACAGCACTGTTAATTTCTCTGGCCATTTGAACTCTTAAAACTGCTGCAGTGTGGGAATCATTTATGCACAAGACTAGTTTATCCACGGGGGCAAGATTATATGCATGCAGAATGAGCTTATTCTCTAGGTAAAAAATATGTAAGCTATTGTAAAGTGAAGGTCAAAGTACTTATTGAGCTAAAAATATATACTAGCTTAGTTACCTTAAGTTAGATACTAACCTTTGTCCCTCTTAGTTCTACCACTGTCTTTTGACGTGCCTCACTTACACTTGGAAAGTACTTAACCAGCACTCACAGATATTTAGAAGCTCTTCTAAAAAGAACAAATGGGTTTAGTTTAATAACTGTGTCACAACTAGCAGCCTGAGGGGAAGGTCCCTGAATATAATAGTCCCTGAAGCTAATGTTTATCGTTAGGTTAAAAAATGAACGAGTAAGCCTCAGCTACCTAAATAACTAGTCAAAGAGATTTGTGTGCCTCTGTGTGTGTAAGTAGATTTTTATGCACCCTGTTGTTAGCTTGTCTTTTTCTATTTTTATTTGTATACTCAAAATGCTTTTTACTCTTTGCAGTGATGTCTTTAATTTCTGAAAATTGAAGTAAAAAAAAAAATGAACCAGGTTATATATCAAAATATTTTTTATGCCTGACTTAGATTTAAAGGTTTACATCCTCAAGTCATCTCTCATAAATGATAGTCATTTACCGGACCTGGTCACCTCTTGTCATTCTGAAATGTGAAGGTCTGGATTTTTTATAAAAACAAACTTCAATTTTAAGTTCAGTGTATGACGACTAAGATTATTTTGTAACAATATATTTTTCAAAAATAATTAAAGTTTGCTTTAATAAATTTATTGGAAATTGCTCTGTTAATAACTAGGAAGACAAAACATGCCAATATGCCACCTTGTCTCTTTCCATTAGTGAATTAAAATAGTTTAAAATTCAATTAAAATGATTAGAAAGGCACATATGCATCGTTCACTTTTTCTGGATCAGTTATTTTTGTAAAATAGGCATATTCATTAAAACAATGTTCATTTATTTTAGAAAAAGGTGATTTGACTCTATTTTTTCCTAAGTTTTACTTTAATTTCAGTTAGTTAAGATACATTATTATATTAGTTTCCCAAGTACAGCATAGTGATTCATCAAATGTATTCCTTCATCCCCATCACCTATTTCGTCCATTCCCCCACCCCTCTCCCCTCTAACCGCCATCAGTTTGTTCTTTATAATTAATTTGTTCCTTGATCTGTCTCTCTCTTATTTTTTCCTTTGCTTGTTTGTTCTGTTTCTTAAATTCTATATATGAGTAAAATCATATGGTATTTGTCTTTCCCTGACTGACTTCACTTAGCATTATATTCTCTAGCTCCATCCATGTCATTGCAAATGGCAAGCCTTCATTTTTTTATGGCTGAGTAATATTCCATTGTGTATATTCCACATCTTCCTTATCCATTCATTCATTCATCACTGGACACTTATATTGCTTCCTTATCTTGACTATTGTAAATAATGCGCTATAAACATAATAGTGCATGTTACCATTTGAATTAGTGTTCTTGTATTTTTGGGTAAATACCCAGTAATGTGGTAGTTGAATTTTTAACTTTTTGAGGAACCTCCATACTGTTCTCCATGGTGGCTTCACCAGTTTGCCTTCCCACCAACAGTGCATAATTGTTCTTTTTTCCCACACCCTTGCCAACACCTGTTGTTTTTTGTTGATGTTAGCCATTCTGACAGGTGTGAGATGACAGCTCATTATAGTTTTGATTTACATTTCCCTGATGATGAGGGGTGATGAACGTCTTTTCATGTGTCTGTTGGCCATCTGGATGTCTTCTTTAGAGAACTGTCGGCTCATCTTTTCTGCACATTTTTAATCGGATTATTTGTTTTTTGGGTGTTCAGTTTTGTAAGTCACCATCTTTTAAATATTTAGCTTTTAAATATTGACATATGATTTTTGCATACTCTCTATCAGATATGTCATTTGCAGATAACTTCTATTCCATAGGTTGCTTTTAATTTTGTTGATTGTGCAGAAAGTTTTTATTTTGATGTAGTCTCATAGTTAATTTTTGCCTTTGTTTCCCCTGCCTTGGGAGGCATATCTAGAAAGAAGCTGCTATGACTGATGTCAAAGAAGTTACTATCTGTGCTTCTGGAATTTTTATGGTTTCAGGTCTCACATCTAGATCTTTAATCCATTTAGAATTTATTTTTGTATATGGTATAATAAAGTGGTCCAGTCTCATTCTTTTGCACGTTGCTGTCCAGTTTTCCCAACACCACTCATTGAAGAGACTGCCTCTTTCCCATCAGGTATTCTTTCCTGCTTTGTCAAAGATTAATTGAGCATATAATTTTAGGTTTATTCCTGGGTTGATTGGACTCTAATATTAGGTATAAACTTAGGTATCTCTAAGTTTAACATCGATATTTCTTTGCTATTTGAGCTTAACTTTAACAGCAAGTATTAATTTTCTGTAGCCAAATTTAAGAGTGTATCAACAATTCACTATTGAAAGGATGATTGGGGATTTTTAACTTTAGCCTTTTACCACAGTAAAAATAATCCAGAGTCCTGACTGTTGTGTATTATTTACTCTCATTTAACATCCTTTCAAGAGATAGTTTAAAGTGTCTAGTACATGAATAGCCCAGAGAATATGCCCACAATATTAAAGCTGATTAAAAACAAAAATAACAACAAAAAAAGAAACAAAACAAACCAAAAAAAAAATGAAGAAAAAGAAAAGGTCAAGTTGTCTAATTCTCTTTAAGATTTCCAGGCATGTTTCGATTTCTTTTTGTAAGAATATGTCCTCCAGAGTCATAGGTGGAAGTAAACCCTCTTTCTGGTTGCCCAATAGGGAAGAAAACAACAACCCTGCAATGCCAACCCCCAGAAACGTGCTTGCTTTAACTCAGCTTCCCCTGTGAATTTATGTTAGCCACATCTTTACCCTGAATCTGATCAGCAAGATAATGGCTCCTTTTTCATTAAAAATATTGCATAGCATCTATTCAGAGAATTCATCTTTCGAGTCATGAAGATCTTCTTTTTGGGTCCGCTCATTTCCAGTATAAATCATTACTTCCTACAAAAAGCATATCCATGGAATGATATCACATTTTAAGAAAGCATCAGTAAAACAGTATCTTATTGCATTTTCTCAGAAAGAGCTATGGACCAAAATGCCATTACTCCACTGTTTGCTTGAATCACTGAGCCTTTGACAGTAACTAACTCCAAACCTTCAAAAAGTAGATGCAGCATCATATTCTTTATTACCAATTCAAGGGAAATCCTTTCATCTTTAACTGAGTCCATTGTTGTTATAATTCCTATACAAATGCTAAAATTTTTCTCTGTACCCAATGAACAACCTAACTAAGATTACATTTGACATTTCCATTACCTCTATTACTTCATTATCTAATATGGACACACTGAATAAGTGTATAAAGTGATTCCCCACCCCAAAATTAGTTTTCTACATTCTTTTTTTAAACTTCATCTACAATCACCAAAATTACTATGGGAATGCTTATCCATTAGAACTAGCTTTCACAGCTGAGTCCCTTTTTCTAAAAATCTATTTGTAAAACTGCACTAAATGCTTGTTTCATATTTCACAAAACCTAGCATAGAGCTTCAGTGAGCCTCTTCAAAAATAAATAATCTCCAAATAGTCAGGACAACTGAGAATCCCCAAATGCCTTATTCTAAGGTGATGAAGATGCATGACTTTTGTTCCATTTCTAAGAATGTAACGACATTCAATAATACAGGTCATTATTTTTGATTCTGAGTTTTAAATCAAGTGTATAGAAATGAAATTTTTAAAAGGCCCAAAATATCCAAAAATAATAAAAATATGTAAGAATTCTACCACCTTTATGACACTGGTACATAACACACGAGATCACTTTTATTATCAGAAAGAGATTTTTGCCTCATTTCTTCAGAAATCTAACAATGAAAAAATACATCAAACACTTAAAATTTTTTACAGAAGTTTAATAATAAATTTAATAATTTAAGAAAAACTTATTAAAGTTAGCCAGTGACGAATGAGTCAGACCAGCTACTCACAATAAACTAATGATAGTCAATAATAATTTAATGTAGCATATAATTCTACATAATTATATGTAGAATTTATGTAAAGAGTAAATACATAAAAACCCTTATCCTAAAGAGTAAATACTTAAAAACCCTTATCCTAAAAATCTCAGGGACTGAAAACGTATTCTGTGTACAAATTAGTATGGAACACCAGAAACAGTTTAATTCACCTCCAGGAAAACACTACAGCCATTCCTCTGTGGCAATCCTGTACTCCTTTGTCTGGCTAAATATCTTATTTTTAAAAACTTTGCAATTCGGCTAATATCTGGATATGTCAACCCTAAAATCTTTCTGAGGGAATTTAAAACCCTAAAATTTTTTCTTAGGGAAAATAAAAGCCATATATTACTGCACTCCTAGTTATTTCAAATACATTGAGGTGCATAAATTCTTTCAGATTACTGTAATAGTCATAGTTTGTTTGTTTGTTTGTTTGTTTGTTTGTTTTTAAGAAACAAACATTACCTGATATTAGTTAAATAACTGCTGTGCTCATACATTAACCAACTTCCTAAAAGTACCTATCCCTGGGAGTAGTCAAAATTTATTATGGCCAACAGTGAACCCCACTTCCTTCCCAAACTGCGGCTTGGAGAAGATAGTTTGTTTGAGATCACTCCACTAGTAATTAGCAACCAGGATTTCAACCATATTCTCCCTGACATGAGGTCTATGCATTTTGGACTATGCCATCTTGTTTCATGGGACCTCCATACTCTAAGTATATTTTTAGTTTTAAATAAATACCTAATATTGATAGCATCAATAACATTACATATTACAGTCTGGTTAATACCAACAGCTGAACTGAATATCTCATAATTATATCACTTATATATGAAGGGTTCATCTTTTTCAGAATTCTTTTACAAATAGTATATCTCATATGTCCTTCCAAATGTCATGGCTTCGAAAAGGAGTTTGATTTAGGTCACTAGGCACATGAAGAAAACCGAAAGATGAAGTAGTGAAGGGGCCTGGGAGAACTCACACGCAGACTAACTCAAGTGGGAAGGTCAGATTGAGTTTCCCTGCTGACTTTCACTTAACATAGTGCCAGCTTTTTTTAAAGACAACCTAGTGGTTGTAAATAATGTAAAATACCATGGAATCTTAAGATTAACTAAAAAGGTGATGCTTGTTGAAAACATTAACATTTCAAAAACTTTTAAAATACTGATACAATGACATCATCCAAAATATCTCATTTCTACGGTTGTAATTCAGAATACCGGTGGGATTCAAGCAAATAATTGTTTCAAATGTTGGCTTAGAGAAATTCCTGTTTTACTTGAACAAATTCTTACCCTGGGGCTTACCAGCTAGAATCTGGACAAAATATCTGAAGAATGAATCAATCAACTGACCTTGTAAGCAATATCAGTCTGTGCGATGGTTCTCTACAAAAATAAAGGAAAGAAAAAAATGTCACACATCAACTGTCTAAATGTAAACATGCTTCCTTGTTAAAACCTTCATGAAGATTTCTTTCAACTGAAGTTGTGAAGAAGAAAGTCTAAATGCAAATAAATTTATCGCAGCAAAACTCACTTTCATTATTTCCCTAAGAACGGCAAGCAAAGACACTTTGGCCTGCATAACTCATCACTGTCCATGTACACAGGAGCTGCCCCAGGGCTTGAAAGATGTAGGTAACTTTTTTCCTTCACTAATCTTTTTCTCTTCAAAAACTTTAGTCCCTAATTAGTAGATATCTCAGAGCCTCTCAGTGTAGGTCAGTGTTATACCTGCGGGAAATAGATGCTGTAGGTCTGCTGTAAAATAAAACCTCTATTTGAAGAAGTATCACTTTGCATTACATGGAAGTGAGCTATTACATTCTCTCTTTCTTCAAGGTTTTCCTCGAAGGGAAAATGCACCCTTAGATTATTTATTCCAAGCTCCTTCTGAGGGAGGATAGAAGGCATGGTACACGGAGTTCGTCTTTTTACCCTGGCTTCATAAGTGTACACTGGGAAAGATTCTGCCTTAATATCTGATGTATTTATATAACTTTCATACTTATTTATAAAATACACACACACACACACACACACACACACACGCACGCACGCACATGGATTTTTCATATGGAAAACATCATCTCCTTAGTAAAACTTGAGTGGTTTAAGAAAAATTTTCTAATGCCAGTATAGTGAACAACGTAACAGAGTAATATCAGTGTGAGATGTACAATACAGTGATTCAACACTTCCAAACGTAACCCATGCTCATCGTGACAAGGACACGCCTTCACCCCCTTAACTCATTTCATCCACCCCCCACCCACGTCCCCCTCTGTTAACCATCAATTTGTTCTCTCTAGCGAGGAGTCTATTTCCCTCTCTGTCTCTTCCCCTTCTCTCTCTCTTTCCTCTCTCTGCCTTTAGTGGTGTTTAATTTCTTGTCCTTTTCATATCATAATGATGAAATTAGAAATGATAAAGGAAAAAGCCTCTCCACGAAACCCTTCTAGTGCTCAGAGACAGCCTTTTTCCTTTTTCTGGTTCCTCTGCTATTACGTTATGATAAAATTATAGTGACTCAAAGGTGATCACCCCACGCCTTTCCTGCACTTTGAGAAATCAGTATCTCTAGTATTAATAGCATTAACATTAGTGAGCTATGGCACTACTCGATGAGACCTCCGAAGTGATGCCTACAACTTGCACTGTATTATTTTGCACTGTTAATATGATGCTCTATGTCTGACATAAGTAGTTTCTTTACCTCTATTCAAATAGAGTCTTAGTGTACAGAAGTCATGCCATTCATGTCACAGGCATATCCCCAAACCACCCAGAAGTATATCACATTTTGCCCAATGTGGGAGTAAAATAAGTGTTTTTTTTTTAATGTGTTTCTGATTACTAAAATATTCTTGCCCTGTCTTAGTCACATTGGACAAATTACCAAATATCTTTGGCCTGGTTTTGTCACCTATAAAGTGAAGATAATATGACTGGGTTCATGGCGTTGCTATAAAAATTAAGTGTGACTATTCCTTATAAAATACGAAATGCTATACATGCTACTTTTGTGATTAAGCCACCTTCAGGAGTGAAGAAGACTTTTGAAAAGAGGTAGCTTTCCTTCATTTTCTAACTATTGTCCATTTTATAATTATGATTACAGAAAATTCATTGACTTTAGAACTTTAAATTCATTGACTTTAGAACTGGCTCAGACAGTTAAGCGTCAGAACTCAAGTGAGAAACGAAGAGAGACACTTTGGAATCATTCGGTATGCACAAATGAGAGCCCGAGAGGGCTCAGTCCGCTGCGCGCTGTCTGTGCTGTCTGGACAACCCCATTTGCTGCCTGTGTCCAGGACGACATGCATGTCCCCATCTCCTGTGGGTGGAGCCCTGTGGAGCACGATTGTGATCTGTCCACAGAAGGGCAACAGTAACAATCTGCAGTTCACTCGTTTTGAAAAACTCCATCTTTAGCCGAATCTACTAATTTTACACTACAGTGACATTAGAAACAATCTTTTGTTCAACTTTTCTTCTTTTGCAAGGCAAAGCATTCTATCTTGAACACATTAAGAAATCAATAGCAATGATTAAAGAATCCAGTTCAAAATAATTATCCATCTTCATTTTATACTTCATTGTCTGGTCAAAATAAAGAGATTTAGGATGACAGTTCCAAATAAGTTGTGTTGTAGATACACAACATAGACATTTTCCTTACAGCTTAGGGTTCCAGAGCAAGTCATTTGGGCCTAGGGGTTCTAGGATCGAGTCCCGTGTCGGGCTCTCTGCTGGGCAGGGAGCCTGCTTCCTCCTCTCTCTCTCTCTCTCTCTCTGCCTGCCTCTCTGCCTATTTATGATCTCTCTTTGTCAAATAAATAATAAAATCTTTAAAAAAAAAAAAAAGAGTGTATTATGAAAATGACATTAAAGCTTAAGATACTATCATTCAAAACAGACTGCATGAAAAGATAGGAAAGTAATGAAATGTTCATCTGTTTGCTTAAATTCCAGTTCAAGGAATGTTTAGTTCCAAGACAATAACCACAACTGTTTTTTGCTGATCATTTCTGTCCTAGTACCTAGAATAATGCCAGATATGTATTAGGTCTGTGGGTTCAATAAATAAGTGAATTTATGGCGTATCTATAAGACACTGAATTAAGTGCTAGAAATAGGCAAGGGTAAAAAAGATGGGGGCCTGGGTGGCTCAGACAGTTAAGCGTCTGTCTTCAGCTCAGGCCATGATCCCAGGATCATGGGATAGAGTCCCGCATCGGGCTCCCTACTCAACGGAGAATCTGCTTCTCCCTCTCCTTTTGCCTCTCCCTCTGCTTGTGCTCTCTCTCTCTCTCAAATGAATAAATAAAATATCTAAAACAGTTAAAAAAAAAAGATGTATTTTCTATGTTTATCTGTGTATCATACCAAATGCCATATTCTGAACCCCTCCGCTCTAGTGAGAGGAAGAACCATCTTCACTTGGGATCCCTCCAGGAGTCAGTGGGCCAGTGGGGGAGTGGGAGGGGCCCTCTTCTGGAGGCTCTCACTGTTCCGGCTTTGCACCTGCCCCTTCCTTCTGTCCAGTTGACTTCAGCTGCGTCTCACCACTGCTCCCACCTGCCAGAGCGAACTGCACTGGGACCTCAACACAGCACAGGCTGCACCCACGCTTGTGATCCTTTTTTTTTTTTTTAAATATTTTTATTTATTTATTTGACAGAGGTCACAGTAGAGGCAGATAGAGAGGAGGAAGCAGGCTCCCCGCTGAGCAGAGACCCCGATGTGGGGCTCGATCCCAGGACCCTGGGATCATGACCTGAGACGAAGGCAGAGGCTTTAACCCACTGAGCCACCCACGCGCCCCCCGCTTGTGAGCTTTTATCTGTGAATCTGACTCACCCCTTCAGGGCAGTTTCCAGAACAAAAGCGTTAGGTCCTTAGTGGCGCAAGTTATTTTATTTTCATAGCCATCTGCTTCCCGGCACATAGGAGAGATGGCCAGGCACAGCCATGTTAGCCACGGCTCATGGCCCACCAGCCCCACTGCTCCTTCTAACATTTCGATCCCAGTAATCAGGCTCTTTCTACTAATAAATGACTTTTCTCTTGGGGAGCTGCATTCTTCCTCTAAGAGAGTCTCTTCGGAAAAACCCAAAATCCTTCCATCAGATTTGCACTTGCCTGGACCCCTGCTATGATTTGGGTTCAGAGTCTATCACATGAGGCTCAATGGACACATGCAGATTATAGAATTTAGCCAGATTATAGAATTTAGGCCACTGCTTCAGAATGCTCTGTTATCCACGACAAGTAAGGAGCTCTCCAAACAGTCTTTGCCATCAAAGGCTGCTCTGCCCAGAACATTCGACATAGACCCATAAGAGAATGTACTGTTAGGACACAAGCCTGCCTTACCAAGTCCGATCTCTGACAATGCCATTCCATATTGTGTGTGATAAATTCCACAATGCAAGTATACATAAGGCATGATAGGTATGCAGAGGATAAGGCTGAACCAGAGACTTTGTTGAGAAAAAGGCCTATCACTTGAGTCACGTAGGGTGAACACAATTTCCAGACAAGCAGATAAAGGAAGGGAAAACTTAACCATTTGGAAGGGACAGGATGGGGAAAAAAAAAAAAAAAAAAGTTGGAGGCTGGTCGTTAGGGAGCCAGAAGAGAATGTGTTCGTATAATAAAAGGGGAAAGAAGACAAAAAAACAAAAGGTAATCTTGAATAAATTCTACATCCACGCAATGCAGATATTTTAAAAATGAAACATATTTAGAGATAGTAAGCATAATCCTTCAGTGAAC
This sequence comes from Mustela erminea, assembly GCF_009829155.1. NCBI lineage: Eukaryota > Metazoa > Chordata > Mammalia > Carnivora > Mustelidae > Mustela > Mustela erminea. The sequence goes on from NC_045616.1 coordinate 127,350,793, forward strand.
TTTAAATATTTGTGACATACTGGTAAGTTAAAATGGTTTAAAACTTCTATGAACACTATGATCTCAGTTGTGGAAAAATATGAAAATATTTGGATAGAAAGAAGTTGAAAGCAGATGTTAAGAATTGCTGTCTTGCAGTACTAAGAACATAATAAAAATGTATTGTTTTCTCTTATTTTTTGTTCCTGTTGTTTATATGGATAGTGTGATCTTATGTCAACAAACATGTATTAATTATGGATTTAAAATAATGCTAGCAGGAATACACTAGAAAGAGTCAGAAAGTTGCTAGGTATTGGCTTTCTGAAACTGGAAGTCATCTCTAATTTTACAAAGATATGTTGTAGTACAGAAAACAATTATTTCAATATATGTCTAAAAGTGTTTATGATAAAAATGTGTTGGCGTAAATAGTAACTTTGCTTCTTTTTCTTTTATACAAAGTGTATACTGTACATGATAAATATGAAAAAATAGTAAATTCATTCTATTGTGATGAATTTCTCTGAGTTGAAATCCTGATGGATTTGTATAAACCTGGACTAAGAAGATGAGGTCCACCCTAGTATAAATACATTTTGGTCAAAATCAAGAGATTTTTGAGGAAGGTTCTCTAACACAAAAGATGGCTCCCTTTTATCAATCCTTAGCAGTCACCCAACTTTTGCAGGCCCAAGTTAAAATGCAAAAGCTGTCTGAGATGAGAACACGTTTAAAGGTCAAGTTTCAAAGGTTAAGTTAGCTTGCATTTGTTTCCCAACTGCCTGGGGGATAGAAGGAACGGGAAAATGGGAAGCTTTGCTTCTGATCAGGGGCAGGTAAGAAGGTAAAGCTGGAAGCAGCCACTGGGTCTTTTCTTGAGTCTCTCATCACCAGGCTGTGAGCAACTTGAGAGCAGGAACTATGTCCTACTCATGCCTCGTTAATCCCTGGCCAGAAGGAAAATAATCTTTACCATTTTTCTCAACATTAACGTGGTTGGCTACTTCTAGCCACACCTTTCCAGGAACAGATGGAGGAGGACACAAAAGAGAGACAGAAGAGCACAGAAAGTATTTGGTTCCACTACTGGCTGATCAAAAAATACAAAACAGAAACCCAAACAAACAATAAACAACAACAAAACCCAAAAACAAAAACAAGGAGCAAAGAAAGAAAAGAAAAGAGACAAAGGAAAACAAACAAACAAACAACAAAAAAAAATTCTTTCCAGCCAAAACAATTTAAAAAATCAATACAGTCCATTACATTCAAGAATAATAACACATTTCAGTAATATTTAGTGGAATCTAATTAAATGAAGTCTTGTGAAAATTCTTACCATTTAGGTTTCCTTTTCTCTCATAGGAAAACAGCATATGAGTTTAGGAGGGCTTGGAATAGAAATTGAGATTCTAACTATATTTTCTCAGATTTCTAAAGTTTTATGACAAAAAAACAAGGACAATCACGGCACACACATACAGTGTATTTGTCAGGTTAATGGGTAGGCTCCGTGCTCAGAGCACCACTAATTTCCATAACTAGGCGAGTGTAGAGATTTGTCCTCTTGTATTAACTCAAAAATACCTACTACTAAGGGATCAGAAGTTCAGAGATTAGTAAGCCTCTCAAATTTAGTCAGTTAAGACTCTTTATCCAGTTTCAACATCTGACTTTTCTTCAGCATGCAGTCATGCCCCCTATAAAGAACATTTAACGCACAAAAAAATGCATTTGAACTGACAAATTAAGGAGATCTTATCCACATTATGAAATGGCGGGGTCAGCTTTGATTAAAAACAGTTTATATAATGCAGTTTAAATGATTTGTTTCATAAAAATTGAAATACTATATTGTTCTAAAAGCATTTGTGTGGGGCACATGAGTTGTGTCTGTACAATTAATGAAACAAATACATTTTACTGTTGTCTGTATACTTTTCCTCCTAAAATCTAATAATTAGTGTTTTGTACTTATGAAAAGAGTAGATAGATAGAGATAGATGATAGATAGATAGATACAGTGTAAGACAACAATGATTAACATTATTATTTGCATACCGGTACAAGGAAAGAAGAATCAACAGGATTTTGTGGCCAGAACAAATAGAATACCTACACATAAAGAATATATTCGGTCAAATTTCATACCCAAGGACAGAAGAAAAAGGAAAGAACTCTAACACTGCAGAATTAAAAAGTTAATTTTTATGAGTTAAAAAAATGCCCAGTGGGCACCTAGCTTCTTGGATCCATACACAAACAATTGTGCTTACTTCAGTCACTCAAAACACTCCACAATCCACGGGACAAACTTAGACATACAGGGATAGCTGCTGTTTAAACAGAAAACTAATTTTAAAACTGATTTGATACATGTTTTCAACATATTTTTCTCTCTTTTCCTGTTTGATATTTCAGATTTAAGTTCTTCTTAAAACTCTAAACCTGGGAATATATAAAGTTTGCTTGTGTCTGGTTTCAGAGATGGGCTTCCCCCCCCCTTTTCTTTTCTTTTCTTTCTTTCTTTTTTTTTTTTTTTTAATGCACAAAATGTCTGCCAAGCCTGAAAATGATGCAGATCATGTTTCTATGTCTGTTAGGTGGCGCTTACCAAGCAGTCTGGCTCTGGTCAGGGATTTTTCAACTGCTCACTGTGGTGGAATTACAGTAGGGGATTGCGAGTGGGGTTAGTGGGAAGGAGGCTTTGTCCCTGCTGCATTTAAAATTACATCTAATCTTATCAAGGCGCTCGTCATTGTTTCTGGCGGCCAGGAGCAGGTACAGTACTGCTTTTGTTCAAGTCAGTAGCTTTGCTGAATAAAGTTGAGGGAAAAGCCAAGACTAAATAATTTTCTTTCAGAACCTCATGTGCTGATTGAAAAAATGCTTTGAAAGAGAACGAGAGAAGGGTGGGGGAGGGAAGAGAGACAGGTAAAGTCACAATGGAAAAGTATCCATGTGTAAGAAAAGAAGCAGTGACTTAAAGATTAGAGGGGACAACTATTACAGAAAAAATTGGCTCAAAAATAGTCTAATTTTTATCCCCTAAAATGGACAGGCTCGTTTTCTTTGGCATAATATTACCATAAAATTCGGGAGACATACTTTCTCTACTTCTTCTGTTTGAGAAAACTGAAAGCTAAAGCAAGTCTACTTTTTTTTAAAAATTTTTAAATAAATGGCACATAGCAACAAAGCACAGTTTCTCTCCTACAAATAAATATTCCTAGACCTTGTTTGTACCAAGGGTCCCCCATTGATGTTCCTTTCCTTTTACTACGCTAAAAATGTAAGTTGAAGAGTCTTTGGTCATAACTGTTGAGGTCGTGGTAGACTGGTGACAATGAGGGAGTCGTAAATCCAACTTCAAAAAACTTGCTCTGACTGGCTTTGGACAAAACAGAGACACTATAATTCTAACAACCAGAACAATGTAATCATCAGTGAGAAAAGAACCTCCTGGTTTCCCGTGTGTCAATAAAGATTGCAAGTTAATTCAGACAGAAATAATTGGCATTAAGATTTGCAAGACATGCCATTATTGTAGTTTGAAAATTAAGATGAGAAGTAGCTTGTTCAAACATGTTCAGTTTTAAAATCTGGTGAAATAACCTTAGTTACTCACAGACGTGCTCTAGAAAATAAAGTCCCCAAAATGCCTGGTTTGGATTTTTATCATTTATAATTAAATTACACCAAAATAAATTTAACATATTTTCTAAGGCTCAAGAAATATTTTTCAGTGTGCTTCCAAAAGATCAAAAACCAGATGACTGAACTTCTTGATCAGTAATAGTCTAATAATAATGTTATTATCTATGATTCTCATCTTCATTAGTTTCAGAGTATACTAATTATAATATTTAATTTTATTATTATGGTCAGGAAAGTACCTCAAGCTGTGTGTTATGGAGGGGTGTAAATTTATATTTATATAAATTCCGATTAGATATATTTTAGTGATACACTCTTCATATTATACTATTAAACAGACAACTATTTTGACACTTTTCAAAATAGTGTACAGAGAGAATACAGATATAAAAACTACAATTTTAGAAATGTAAAAACTGCAGAGGTGCAGTTTGTACTTTGGTAAATCACGGTAAGTAACACAGGACTAAAATTAACATTCACGTTATTTTTGATACATTAAAATCAAGTGTACACCAGTCAAAGCATTTTTAAGTCATACTCTTAAGTTCTTTAACTGTCACCTTTTGTTCTTATATCCATTTGTTGTGTAGATCATCATGGAATCATTTGATTAATAGCTGCTTTAATAATCTTGCTAAGTTGCTAAAATGAATCATAATCATGATTTTATAATAGTTTTCTTTAAATCAAATATAGTCAGATATTCTGTATACATTTTGTCATTTGATTGCATTTCCAGTCATCTAGTAAAAGTAACGAAGTGTCATCTATTTCAATGGATCATTCTTTAGTATGAAACCTTGTATGAACGGCCTGTATGCAATTACATTCACTTTTTCAGTGAGAAAGCTTCGTCATATTTCTTAATCACATTCAAAAATCACCTATTATTGTTAATGTTATATTATCTTTTATTATGTCGTTATAGAAATCAAGAGACAGTATATACATCACCTTTGTCAAAGCCAAATAAATTATTTTATTAAATGTTCCATTAATAAATTTCAAAATGGGGTTTTAAAATTAGGTAGCAGCCCCTGAAAAAGTCCTTCTCTCACTTAGAGGTCTTTTACTTCTGCCACCAAAAATTCTTACGTATCTCAATACTGTTGCCATTCACAGGAAATAGGAAATCATGTTTCTTACTGTTAGTCATACTAAATAAAGACTTCTCACTTTAAATTTGTTTTAGAAATGGATAAAAAATTGAATATTAGTTTTTATTTACTAATTGGATTCCAAGTATGCATTTAATTTTTTCTTTCCTTAAATCATTTCCGTAATTTTTATTAAATAAATTATATTTCACTTTCTCTGTTTCCCAAACTGATCATGCCTCTTTCCTTTCACAATTGTCAAATTATTTGCTTGGGAGAGCCTAAATTTGTTTTATTCGTATGGGCTGATTCTCATTAAACCTTCATCTAGAACAGGGGGCCACATGTTTACTGACTACTGCAATGGGGTCTCTATGTCACAAGCAATTGCCTGAAATGCTGAGACTTTGAGCACATCTGTCCTGTACATAACTCAACTCTCACAGTGACTATAGTGAAAATCACATATGCTCAAAGGATATTCAAAATTACACGTGACTTCTTAAGCCATTCTGATTTGACTAGGGGAAAGCTCAGTCGTTTATTAAGATTTAATTAAGTAACAGTCAATGACAAAGTTTTCTCATCACAGAGAAATGAGTGCATTAGCTAGCTGCAGATTTCCTTATGCTGAGTCTCCGCCTCCCGGGTTCTAAGCCAGCCCCATGTGTTCCTTAATTCTGAGCCAGGGAAGACCTTTGTAGCTTCATTGGAACCTCATTTGTCCAGCCCCAGGCTCCTTCACCACTTCCCACCAACTACCTTCACCCTTGCCTCCCTCAGATTCAAGAAGCTCAACAAGGGGGAAGTAAAATTTGGGGGTGGTGGGGGTGGTTGGAGCAGGACTCAAGGCCCCGGCGCTCTACCAGCTTGGCCTTAAGGTTTAATGAATATTGTTTGTTACAATGGGACAAAGTGGTTGAATAATCTTTGAAGGATAAAAAACCGTCATTAGAAAACTCCCTCCACCATAGAAAGCTATAGTCTGAGTTCCCGCCAATGTATACTTTTTTTTACAACAAACCCTACTCATAAACTGGAGGTGTATATTCTCAGGAAATATTAAAAAAAAAAATTTTTTTTCAAATTAAAGAATGCAGTCCTAACGCTCAGGCACACCATTAACAGATAGGTTGCAATTTGAGCAGCCCACAAAGAAATCCAAAAGGGCAAATATCTATGCCATTTTAAAGGAAGTTGTCAGACAAAAACACATTGTCATTCTAGTATCAGGGGATGAGACCGAAAAGGCAAGAACTCAAGACTTGACAGTCTGTGGCTTTAGTTAGGTAGAGGGAAACAGTCTTACATTCTTCATTAACATTCGCTTTTGTTAATTAGGAAATTTCCTACCGTGAAAAACACTAACAGAAATGCCGAAGTGTTGCCGAATTCAGCCAATATTTGATGACCTAGCAAATACATCACGCGAGGATTTTCACAAGTGCTTCCTCGTAGAACTAATATTTAATTTATTGTAAGATTCTTTTTTGCTGTAACAATATACTTTCTTCTTATATATCTCTAATACAAATTCATTTTTTAAAAAAAATTTTCCCGTGTTTAAGAAAGGACCTCTATTTTCCAAGGAAAGCAGCTTCCAAAATAACTTCCCCAATTTTGTGATAAATTTAAGTCCTGGTGGGTTGACATCACAAGCTGTGTGTTTCTTGTCTTCTCTACAAACATGTTGCTTTATCAGAGCTTCTTTACACGAATTCTCTTGATTTTCACTAGCATCAAAGAAAATTCAAGTTATCTGTTTTCAGAGCACTGAAGATTACATTATTTCTCCATGACGAGCACACTGCATTTTTATGTGGCCCCTTTATGAGACACACGTGCCACAGCGAGCTGGTTCCATCCAGCAAAACCTGTGAAGTATGTTGTGGTCGGTGGTCAGTTCTGACGTCGATGGAAGCGGAGACGAAGGCTTGGAAGTGAAGGTTTTTCGTGCATTCATGGAAAACCCAGCCTCTGACAAAGTCGCCACTGCTTCATTGCACTAATATCTGAAAACAATCAACTCAAATTCATTTTAGTTGGGTGGAGATGAAATGAGGGCTTTGAGAATCACGGTTTTATTCTGGTATATATGCTTATAAATCCCTGGAACTGCCTGACCGGAGGTAGAAACAAGCTAATAGATGCAAGACAGAGATCAGAGGAATATTTGCCTTGTCAATTCCTACACAGAAACCAATTTTGTGTGGGTTCACGGTTGTTTTCTTTTTTCCCCCCTGTTTTACTCTGGATTGCTTCCCATACCATTTTATAAAATCTTTCATTTTCGAACTTTCAAAGATTTTCCAAATCTTTCAACCGATCTGAAGTTGCCGATGTATTTTCTGATAGACCCAGACATGTGCATTCTGTCCTTGAATTCGATCTTAGGTTTCGGCTCACACCCGGGATGAGTTCAGGAGGGCTGCAATGAGTCCATGCAGTTCCTTTGATGCTTGGGTTTTTACACATCCACAAAGCAGCTCAGTCTCTGGCTCCTCTCACAAAATAGTCTTTGCAGAAGCTGCAGTGGAGAACTTTCTGATGACGTTTTCCTGTGATCTAAGGGAGTAACTTTTTTTAAATTTTAATTTTTTTTAATTGACTACTTTTTAAATCTCCTAATTTTGCACAATTTAGATTCTTTCTATTGGAAATAAAAATCCAGGTTTTTTTCAGGAGGTTTTTAAAAAACATAACCCACAGAATTATAACAAAATGTTTCTTTCTTTAGTACAAAAGAAAACGCATGTAAATTTTTAGGGTCCTCTAGATTCGACATTACCAAAATTCTATCCTGCGAAATAACCTGCCGGCTAGCTAGAAGTCCAGAATGTTTCTCCTTCTCTGGCTCACACACTATCCTTCCTCAGGGCATTTAACTATCAGTTTGAAATTGTTGAAACACTCTAAAATTTAGGATAAGTGCTGGAAAAGTCTAGCGCAAAAAATAATAGCAATACATTTCAGTTGTTGTGATTTGGAAGAACTTATCTTCCTCCCCTGAGGGCTTAATGAACGCTGCAACTTTTAGCCTGATTTTTAAAATGCATTGACAGCTTTTCTAATGTTCCTTAATCAGGTTTAATTTCTCAGTGATTTTAGTTGGTAGTGTTACTGTATTTGGAAAAGATAAAAAGAATCATTTAAGAGGGTTTTTTTTCCCCTCCTTTCATTCCATCTTAAAAACATAAGACATAGAGAGTGATAATGTACTGAGTTCCAATAGCTTTTGATAGTCACCCACCAAGTTGTTCATTAAAGAGAAATACCAAAAAGGAAAGAATAAAATGTCTGTTTTTTATCATATGAAAACTCCTAGTTTTTTTGTGTGTGGTTTTTTTTCCCTCTTTTATCATGTAGGTGGTAAGCGGGACCTTGCAAGGTACAGAGAGGCTTCCCACAGCATTTGCTCGCAAAAGCTAAAATGTTCCAAGTTTTGTTGTGCAAATGGTTCAAACAGTTGAAACTGTGTTTATGTCACCTGAGGAAATAACCTTGAAAGAGACTAAGTTTGCCCTGGGTCAGACACAGTGAACCAAGCAATCTGAGACATAGTGTGTGGTCCTTCCTTTTTCTACCAAGCTGCTTCTGGTCATTTCCCAACAATGTATCATGGAAACATATGTATGTAACAAATTTTAAGGGCAAATGAGAAATGCTCCATCTCCCCGCTTAAGAAAGTTAATGGGATCCAATAAATTCTTTTATAAATATTTTCCTTCTCGATGGTAACTGAGATGCCACAGCATCTTGGATCCATATATATTTGGGAAATGTTTCTCAAATAATAAATTTGGCCAACCTACCTCTGATTTCAGATGACCTCTAGGCAGATTTCCAAGAGGAAGACAATCTCAAGTAGTGTCTGTTTCTGGTCCAAAGGGCTACTGCATCGTGTCGAAGGTCTATGTTTGAGTTCTAGCTCTGCCATTAATTTACTCACAAATACCTATTGAAAACTTAGCATCTTCCAGACACTATAGTTATCACTGGATATACAACAATAAGTAAGAAAGTCACCACTCTTGTCTTGTGAACTTTTGAGGCTGTTAAAATAGTCAGACGGGACGCCTGTGTGGCTCAGTCAGAAAAGTGTCTGATCTTGATCTTTGTTCAGGTCATGATCTCAGGGTCTCTGTGCTGGGCGTGGAGCCTGCTTACGATTCTCTCTCTTCCTCTCCCTCCACCTTTCTCCCAGCCTCTCTCATACTCTCTCAACAACAACAACAATAATAATAAAGTCAGATGAGCAAATAAGCCATTATAACACAGCATGATAAAAGTTATGACAAAGTACAGAATTTTGAAGCCCCTGGGAAGAGCACTATATTAGTTTCCCGTGACTGCTTGTACCAAACTGTCAAAACTTAGTGGTTTAAAACAATATAATTGTATTATATTATAATTCCAGGGGTCAGAAATCTGAAATGCGTCTCACTGGGCTGACATGAAGGGGCCAGCAGGACTATGTTCCTTCTGGAGGTTCTGGAAAGAATTTTTTGTTTTCTTTTGCTTTGTCCAGACTCTAGAGCTGCCTGCCTCCCTCTAGAGTTTGCCCCTGCCTTGCCACGTTTAAAGTTATCTTGGCCAATGGAATTTTTTGTTTTCTTGGCTTTCTTTTCACATTGCGTCTCTTCGACACTGAATCTTCTGGCTCCCCATTCCACTTATCAGGACTCTTACAACTGCATCGGGCCCACCTAGATAATCCACGATAGTCTCTCCATTTCAAGGTCACCTGATTAACAATCTATATGTCATCTACAATCTTACTCCAGCCTTTCCTGGTAGCGTAACATGTACATGGGTCTAGGGATTAGGACTAGAAAGTGGACCTCATTGGGGGCTGTTTTTCTACCTATTGTAGCAGTTTGGAATGAGAAGGATACAGTGTGAGGAAAGACTTCTTACAGGGCTAACATGTAACATAATTCTTGAAGGATAAGTAGAATTTAGATAGATCAAAGGAAGATTTAACAGGGCTGGGGGGCCTTCTCTGTTTTGATTATAGCAACAGCATGTGGAGGGACCCGGGAGGTACAGAGAACATGGGAAGATGTAAGAAAAAATTAAGTGAGGTCTGAGCTGAGACTGTGAGAGTAAGGGGATGTCTGGCAAGAGACAAACACCAATGGTTAAGCAGTTACACAAGACATTGGAAGAGATGGTAAGAGTTAGGAGTGTGCTAACTGGAATGCAGACAGGAAATGCAGGGAACAAGGTGACTGATGCCATTGAACAGTATGCACCTTGGGTTGGCCAATGGAGGTCAAACCCCAAGTTTGGAGGTGCATAGAAGGGCATGGGACAGTTAACAGGATAGAAAAAAAAGTTAGTTGTAGCTAACTCAAGTAGAAGGACACAAACAGTCCTGGGCAACTCTGCATGGAAACAGCCATAGCACAGTGGATTAATTTCAAAATGAATGAATTATAGTTTGGCTTAGTGCCATGACAGAGAAGTACAGCATGCAAAGACAATACACATAGGAAGCCCTAAACTTAGCTGGGTGTCAGGGAAACTTAAGAAGAAACCTTTAATGGGCGTCTGGGTGGCTCAGTGGGTTAAGCCTCTGCCTTTGGCTCAGGTCATGATCTCAGGGTCCTGGGATCAAGCCCCACGTTGGCCTCTCTGCTCAACAGGGAGCCTGCTTCCCCCCTCCCCTCTGCCTGCCTCTCTGCCTACTTGTGATCTGTCTGCCAAATAAATAAATAAAATCTCAAAAAAAAAAAAAAGAAGAAGAAGGAGAAACATTTAAGCTGAAATTTGCATAATAAGAAATCACCAGATGAAGGGGGAGGGACTTCAGGCAGAGAGAAGAGCAAACATACAGAGCTTAAGGTAGGAAGGAGCATGCTCTGTTCCAGAAGTCAAAAGGCTAGTACCTTCTGAGAGAGAGAAGACAGGGAAAAAGGAGAGTCGGACAAGTCAAGATTGGTGAGATACAAGGATGGGAGTGGGTACGGGGTCATAGAGTCCTGTAGGGTCTGTTACCGATCAGAAACTTGGTCCTGAGAGTGTTGAGAAGCTACCCACAGTTTAACCGAAAGAATGGCAGGATGGGATTACCTTTTAGAGAGATCATCTGACTGAAGTATTTTTCCAAGGCAGTAAAAATAATATACCTGTGAAAGAGCCCTGTGGTTTGCTTGGGTGGAAAGACTGTATACCTCGGAAAGAGAAAAAGAGAAGCAATCATTCCTGGAAGAAAAAACCTAGTTGATGAGTTGATTCTGCCTTCCAGAGATATGGCATAATTCGTCTCTGGGAAGAAGGCTCTTTTTTTGTTTTGTTTTGTTTTGTTTTTGTCTTTGTTTTGTTTTGTTTTGTTTTGTTTTAGAAAAACACCTTCATGGTGGAAGCTGTTTCCTTTCGTTGGGAAAGGTCAGGTCCCGGACCTAGATGTTTGGGGCTGGATGGGTGAGCTGGAAATCAAAGCTGTACTCTTACTCCGCACAGTAAGTGGGAAGAATTTGGCTGTGCAGCAGGCAGCCTGGGAGAGGGGCCTGGGAAAGAGGAGAAGGGGTTGTTGCCAGAAAGATCCAGGAAAATAATAAAGAGGGTTGCTGGCTCAGAGCTGGAGGCGGGAGCACACAAGGGCGCACAGCCATGAAAAACTTCCGATGGAAGGGATGGTTGACAAATTACTGGGAACGTTCGTATCTGTAGCTGACATTAAAGTTGCGGTATTTTCAGACCTGTAATTACCTTCTGCAACCCTCGCGTCTGTGGTGAAAGACTGCCACTCTTAGTGGCACCACCACCCAGTTTGTGGTGCTCTGCGAGGGCGCAGGAAGACGAGCGGTACCCTCACCAGGCCAGCACAGGCAGGGAGAGCGGACGCTGGTCAGGAGTGGGCAGCAGCGTGTGTGCCTCACCAACGGGCGCTGGCATGGGAGCACACGCATTCCAGAAAAACTCCAGAGACTGGGGAGGATTCCGGCCTTCCCACAGTAGAGTTCAAGGCATTTGATTTAGATACGAAAGTTAAGGATGACCATAGGAAACTTGCAGATATGAAAAATAGGAAACATCTGGATTGTAGCTGTTTATATTTGGGATCAAACCAAACATGATGCTTGAGAGCTATGACGATTTAATGTTTGTTCTCAAGAAAGTCTTGACAAAATTTTTTGGAAATGTCCTGCTAAGGCTGTCTTTGCAGATGTCACTAATAGGTTACTGAATAAAGAATATAATAAAGTATCAAATGTTACATAATATACAAAATGAAATCTAATATTCTCTTGATCAGAATTAATCCACGGTCAGAATGCATCAATGTGTTGCCAATATGAATGTTGCTTTTCTAGCAAATCCTGGCCACAATGACAAAAAAATTCTGATCTTTGGATACCATCATGGAAATGGCAATCAAAGTTAATAACCAAAAAATAAGCTTTATATTGTGTGGTCTTTATTAAAATGCCAAAACACAGGAAAACTTTTTAACAAAACATTTCGTTTCAGGGGCTTGCCCAAGCCTTTTTGTTTGTTTGTTTTTGTTTTTTCTTTTTTTTAACTTTCTAGTTTACTTGAGTTTATAGAAGGGCTTCATCTGCTTTTGCAAATTCACAGGCCATGATGAGGACATTAAGAGGGCAGCTGTTAAGAAATTTCTGTGAGCATCCATAAACTATGCACATATCAAAGCAAAATAGATGTCCAGGATGTTTTGTGGGGGAATTTTAATTTTTAAAAAATTTATCCAGGTGGTTGTGAGAAAGGCAGAATCACCCTTTCTTCTCTACATTGCGTTACGTGAGGCTTGCCATGAAGTCCATATTCGTGAAAAATGTCAACTCAACTTCATTATGTTTTCTGTTCACCTGTGATTATTTAGGAACATTTATAGTCAGTATTAAGCTTCAAGTCAAAGAAATGTAAATGGTCTTTTTCTTCTAAGTCTTCTTTCATATTCTTTTAGTTATTTATATTTCAAAATGTTCAGCTCAATAATCTTGGAGGTTTCCATAAGAAAGCAGGTTTCCATGACATCAGCTTTACAAAGGCACAAATAAATTATTTTGTGAGGCAATATTATTTTTGCCTTTGCCATTCACCTACTCAATCCTTTTTGAACAAGAATCTATGATAAATCAGACTGTCAGCATGTGACTCTCATAACCTGTAGAGAAATGACCAGCTACATCCTTTATGCTTATATGTCCATGGAGAATTAAAAGACAAGAAATGCCGTGTAGTAAGTGCTTTTGTTCTGTAAGTACAAATTCATATTTTTCTTTTCTTTTTCCTTTTTGCAAGAATGTATTCTGCTACATGATTTGTGACACCACAAATTCTGTTTCTATCATTTTCTAATTACTAAGAGCCCAATAAGGTATTAGCATTAAGGGCATCTTGTTTTCCAAGAAAACCAGAGTCTGTCACTTGTCCAGAGTTGATTTTCTTGATCCTTATGTTTTTATCAACAAAATCAAATAAGATTTGAATGATCCCATTCTTAACATCCCTCACATTAGTTTGGTTACAGCATTCTTGCAAAAGTCTATTGTACACAGTCATCTTTTTAAAAAGAAGAGAGTAATATTAAAGCCAAAATTAAAGCCAACTTACTTTGACCTTGCTTATAATAACGAACAGGTGTTTAGCACTACTGACGCCGTTCAAGATCATGCTAGGCACTGTTAATTGAATATCTCGTTAATTCTCACAAGAACTCAAAGCTGTTAAGTAGCAGTTTCTATGGATCAGTGGTTCTCAAACCTAAGTGTGCGTTAGAATTATGTGGAGTTCAAACTACGTGTTAAAATACTTGCTGCATTCCACCCAGAGAGTTTCTGATACCAGTCGGTCTAGCTTAAGGCATGAGAATTCGCATTTTGAGGAGGTTCTCCAGCAGTGCTGGTGCTGCTGGTATGTGGACCACACTTTTTTTTTTTTTTAATTGTTTTTTATATTTTATTTATTTGACAGAGATCACAAGTAGGCAGAGAGGCAGGCTGAGAGAGAGGAGAAAGCAGGCTCCCTGCAGAGCAGAGAGTCCAATATGGGGCTTGATCCCAGGACCCTGGGATCATGACCCAAGCTGAAGGCAGAGGCTTATAACCCACTGAGCTACCCAGGCGCACTTTAAAATTTTTTTTTAATCTTCTAAATTTTTTTTTTCCAGCATAACAGTATTCATTATTTTTGCACCACACCCCGTGCTCCATGCAATCCGTGCCCTCTATAATACCCACCACCTGGTACCCCAACCTCCCACCCCCCGTCCCTTCAAAACCCTCAGATTGTTTTTCAGAGTCCATAGTCTCTCATGGTTCACCTCCCCTTCCAATTTCCCCCAACTCCCTTCTCCACTCTAAGTCCCCATGTCCTCCATGCTATTTGTTATGCTCCACAAATAAGTGAAACCATATGATAATTGACTCTCTCTGCTTGACTTATTTCACTCAGCATAATCTCTTCCAGTCCCATCCAAGAACCTAGATGTCCATCAACAGATGAATGGATCAAGAAGATGTGGTATATATACACAATGGAATACTATGCAGCCATCAAAAGAAATGAAATCTTGCCATTTGCGACAACATGGATGGAACTAGAGCGTATCATGCTTAGCGAAATAAGTCAAGCAGAGAAAGACAACTATCATATGATCTCCCTGATATGAGGAAGTGGTGATGCAACATGGGGGCTTAAGTGAGTAGGAGAAGAATAAATGAAACAAGATGGGATTGGGAGGGAGACAAACCATAAGTGACTTTTAATCTCACAAAACAAACTGAGGGTTGCTGGGGGGAGGGGGTTTGGGAGAAGGGGGTGGGATTATGGACATTGGGGAGGGTATGTGCTTTGGTGAGTACTGTGAAGTGTGTAAACCTGGTGATTCACAGACCTGTACCCCTGGGGATAGAGTATTATGCCTCCATCAGAAAGGATGAATACCCAACTTTTGTAGCAACATGGACGGGACTGGAAGAGATTATGCTGTGTGGACCACACTTTGAAACCACTGTTACAGATCCGGTTTCAAAGTACCATGGCCCACAGGCCAAATCCAGCCAACAGGGCTTTTTCTTGTTCAGTCCGCAAGCTAAGACTGGTTTTAGTTTTGAATAGTGAAAAAAATCCAGTAACACCTGGGTGGCTCAGTCAGTTAAGCATCTGCCTTCGGCTCAGGTCATGATCCTGGGTCCTGGGATCAAGCCCCACACTGGGCTCCCCGTTCTGCAGGAGCTTGCTTCTCCCTCTCCCACTCCCCCTGCTTGTGCTCTCTCTCTGTCAAATAGATAAAATCTTTTTTAAAATAGTGAAAAAAAAATTAAAAGAATATTTTGTGACACACAAAAAAAATCACATGCAAGTCAGATTTCAGTATCCATAAACAATATTTTATTCAACTACAACATGCTCATTCATTATATATTGTCTATAGCGACTTCCATAATACAACAGCCGAGTTGAGTATTTGTGAAAGACACAGTATGGCCTACAAAGCCTATCCGGCCCTTCCTAGGAAAACTTGTCAATCCCAGGATGCCTGTGTTGCTCAGTCAATTAAGCGCCTGCCTTCTGCTCAGATCATGATCCTGGGGTCCTGGGATCAGTCCCCCATCGGGCTCCTTGCTCAGCAGGGAGTCTGATTTTCTTTCTGCCCACTGCTCCCCCTGCTTGTGCTCTCTCAGTCACTCTCCCTCTCTGACAAATAAATAAATAAAATCTTAAAAAAAAAATTGCCAATCCCGTACAGCACGGTGACTATAGTTAATAATATTGTATCATATATTTGAAAGACAGTAAGAGAGTAGATCTTGAAAGTTCTCATCACACACACACACACACACACAGAGATTTTAACTGTGTGATGATCAGCGTTATCTAGACCTGCAGTGGTGATCATTTCACAGTTCACACATATATCGAATCATTTTGTTATACACCTGAAACTAATATAACGTTTTAGGTCAATTATATCTCAATAAAAAATTGCCAATCCCTGTCATAGATGGAAGCAAGATCTAGGTTACTTAGCTAGCACGTGTTAGTGTTGGGCTTCACACGCAGGTCAAACTTTATTCAGATATGAGTTCACATTCTTGACCATTTCTAAAAGATGCAGAAATTCACTTTCTTATAATAATTGCATTTGGCATACAATGTTATATTAATTTCAGATTACCAAACGGTGATTTGACAATTCTATGCCATATTCAGTGCTCAACACTGTAAGTGTAGTCACTTACACCACATGAAGGTGTGATTAACTATATTCGTTATGCTGTTTTTTCCATCTCTGTGACTTATTTATCTTATAACTGGCAGTTTGTACCTCTTAATCCTCTTCACCTAACTCACCCACCCCTTACTCACCTCCCCTCTGACAGTCAGCAGTTTTCTCCCTCTATTTCAGAGTCTGTGTTGTTTTGTTTGTTTCTTCATTTACTTTGTTTTTCAGATTCCCACAGTAAGTGAAATCATATGGTATTTGTCTTTCTCTGACTTATTTCACTTAGCATAATACCCTCTAGGTCCCTCCAGGTTGTTGCAAATAGTAAGATTTCATTCTTTTCTGTGGTTGAGTAATATTCCACTGCATATGTTTACCACGTCTTCTTTATCCATTCATCTATTAACGGACACTTAGGTTGCTTCTATTATCTAGCTATTGCAAATAATGCTGAAATAAACACAGGGATGCATATATCTTTTTGTATTAAGGTTTTCATTTTCTTTGGCTAAATACCCAGCAGTGGAATTACTGGATCATATGGTATTTCTATTTTTTAGTTTTTTTGAAACTCCATACTGTTTTCCACAGTGTCTGAACCAATTTATGCTCCCAACAATGGTGCACAAGGGTTCCCTTTTCTCCACATCCTGGCCAACACTTGTTATTGTTTGTCTTTCTGATACTAACCATTCTGACTAGTCTGAGATATCTCATTTTGATTTGCATTTCCCTGATGATTAGTGATGTTGAGCATTTTTCATGGGTCTGTTGGCCATCTGAATGTCTTCTTTGGAAAAATATCCATTTTTTAATCCAATTGTTTGTTTGTTTGTTTTTGGTGTGGAGTTATGTTAGTTCTTGATACATTTTGGATATTAGTCCTTTATTGGATACACCATTTGCAAATATCTTCTTCCATTCATAAATTTGTCATTTTGTTTTGTCCATAGTTTCCTTTCCTGTGCTAAGACTTTTTATTTTGGTATAGTCTCAATAATTTTTTTTATGTTTGTAGCACTTGTCTGAGGAGACATATCTATAAATACGTTGTTATAGCTGATGTCCAGAAGATTACTGTCTATATTTTCTTTCAGGAGTTTGAAGATTGCAAGTCTCACATTTAGGTTTTTAATCTATTTTGAGTTCATTTTTGGGTATGGTATAAAACAGTGGTCAGTTTCTTTTCCTTTTTTTTTCTTTTCTCTTTTTTAGGATTTGTATATTTATTTGATGGGGGCAGGGGCAGAAGGAGAGAATCTCAAGCAGACTCTGCACTGAGCAAGGAGCCCTATGCAGGCCTCGATCTCAAAACCCTGAGCTCATAACCTGAGCTGAAACCAAGAGTTAGACGCTTAACCAACTGAGCCACCCAGGAGCACTGGTCCAGTTTCATTCTTTTGCATGTTGCTGTCCAGTTTTCCCAACCCCATTTATTGAAAAGGCTGTTTTCCCCATTGTATATTCTTGCTTCCTTTATCATAGATTAATTGACCATAAAAATGTGTGTTTATTTCTGGACTCTCTACCCTGTTCCATTGATCTACATATCTATTTTTGTGCCAGTAACATACTGTTTAGAATACTATAGTTTTGTAGCATGTCTTGAAATCTAAGATTCTGACACCTCCATCTTTGTTCTTCTTTCTCAATATTGTTCTGGAAATTCAAGACCTTTTGTAGTTGATACAAACTTTAGAGCTATTCTGGTTCTCTGAAAATGTTATTGGTATTTTGATAAGTATTGCTTTGAATCTATAGATTGCTTTGTGTAGTATGGACATTTTAACAGTATTAATTCTTCCAATCCATGAACATGGAATATCTTTCCATTTGTTTATGTTGTCTTAAATTTCTTTCATCAATATCTTATAGTTTTTAGGATTATAGGTCTTTCATCTCCTTGGTTAATTTTATTCTTAGGTAGTTTATTCTTTTTGGTTCAGTTGTAAATGGAGTTGTTTTCCTTTTTTTTTTTTTTAAAGATTTTATTTATTTATTTGACAGAGATCACAAGTAGGCAGAGAGGCAGGCAGAGAGAGAGGAAGGGAAGCAAGCCCCCTGCCGAGCAGAGAGCCCGACGTGGGACTTGATCCCAGGACCCTGAGATCATGACCTGAGCCGAAGGCAGCGGCTTAACCCACTGAGCCACCCAGGCACCCTGGAGTTGTTTTCTTAATTTCTGTTTCTGTTACTTTGTTATTAATGCATGGAAATGCAACAGATTTCTGTATATTAATTTTTTATCTTGCAACTTTATTGAATTCATTTATTTTTACTGAATTCAATTTATTAGTTCTAATAGTTTTTTGATGGAATCTAGAGAACTTTCTCTATATAGAGTCATACCATCTGCAAACACTGGCAGTTTTAATTCTTCCCTACCAATTTAGATGTCTTTTATTTCTTTTTCTTGTCTCATTGCTGTGGCTAGGACTTCCAGTACTATGTTGAATAAAAGTGGTGAAAGTAGACATCCCTGTCTTTTTTCTGACCAAAGAGGAAAAGCTTTCAGTTTTTCACCATTGCATAAGATGTCAGCTGTGTGTTTTGCATGTATGGCCTTTAATATGTTGAGATATGTTCCCTCTCCACTCACTTTGTTGAGCATTTTTATCATGAATAGATATTTCATTTCATCAAACATTTTTTTGCATCTGTTTAAATAATCAAATGGTTTTTATCCTTCTTGTTAATGTGATGTATCACACTGATTGATTTGCAAATACTGAACCACACTTATATCCCTGGAATAAATCCTACTTGATTATTGAGTAATGATTCCTTTCAATGCATTGTTGAATTGAATTCAGGTTGCTAATACTTTTCTGAGAATTTTTGCATGTATGTACATCAGGGATATTGACCTGTAGATTTCTTTCTTTCTTTCTTCTTTTTTTTTTTTTCTCTTTTTTAGTAGTGACTTTCTCTGGTTTAATATCTGGGTAATCCTGGCCTGAAAGAATGAATATGGAAATTTTCCTTTTTTTTTTTTTTTGCAATAGTTTAATTAAAAATAAAGAATTAATTCTTCTTTAAATCTTTGGTAGAGTTCACCTGTGAAACCATCTGGTCTCAGACATTTGTTTCTTTGGAGTTTTTGATTACTGATTCAATTTTATTAGTAATAATTGCTCTGTTCCAATTTTCTATTTCTTTCTGATACAGTTTTGGAAGCTTGTATTGTCTAGGAATTTAACCATTTCTTATTGGTTATCTAATTTATTGGCATATGCTTTTTCATAGTATTCTCTTATATATTTTTAGTTTCTATGTTTTTTATTATTATTTATCCTCTTTATTTCTGATTTTATTGATTTGAGTTCTCTCTATTTTTTCATAATAAGTCTGGCTAAAGGTTTTCAATTTTATATATTTTTTTGAAGAACCAGCCCTTGCCTTCATTGATCTTTTCTATTGGTTTTTGTTTGTTTGTTTGTTTGTTTGTTTCTATTTCACTTATTTCTGCTGTAATATTTATTATTTCCCACCTGCTAGTTTCAGGCTTTGTTATTCTTTTTCTAAGTCCTTCAGATGTAAGTTCAGGTTGTTTATTTGAAATAGTTTTTGTTCTTAAGGCAAGTCTGTATCACTGTACATTCCCATCTTAGAACTGCTTTTGCTCCATTTCAAAGATTCTGGGTCATTGTGTTTCATTCTCATTTTTCTCCAAGTATTTTTTTAAATTTTCATTTTGATTTCTTCATCAACGAATTTGTTATTTGGTAGCATGTTATTTAACTTCCGTGTGTGGATATGTTTTTTCCAGTTCTTTTTTTTTTCTTCTTCTGATGGACTTCTAGTTTCATTCCATTATGGTCAGAAAAGATGCTTGATATGATTTCAGTCTTCTTAAATTTATTGAGACATGTTTTGTGGCCTAACATGTTTTAGTCTGGAGAATGTCTGGAGAATGTCACATGTTTTAGCCAGACTTATTATGAAAAAAGAATGTATATTCTCTTGTTTTTGGATGGAATATTCTGTAAAAATCTGTTAAGTCCATATGGTCTACTGTGTTGTGCAAAGGCAATGTTTCTTTGTTGATTTTCTGTCTGGATGATCTAGTCCACTGATGTAAGTGGAGTGTTAAAGTCTCCTCCTATCATTTTATTACTATCAGTTGCTCCCTTTATGTTTGTTAATACTTGTTTTATGTATTTAGGTACCCCTGTTCTGGGTGCAGAGATATTTACAGATGTTATATTCTCCTGTTGGATCAATTCCTTTATCATTACATAATGTCCTTCTTTGTTTCTTGCTACAGTCTTTATTTTAAAGTCTATTTTGTCTATTATAAGTATTGCTACCCTGGCTTTTTCTTCTTTCTTTCTATTTGCATGGAATATCTTTTTTTACTCCTTTACTTTCAGTGTGTATGTGTCTTTAGGTCTGAAGTGAGACTCTTGTAGGCAGCATATAGATAAGTCTTGTTTTTTTCATCCAGTCAGTAACCCTGTATCTTTTCATTAGTGCATTTAGTCTATTTACATTTAAAGACATGTAATTATTGTCATTTTATTGATTGCTTTCTCATACGTCTAGTTCTCTATTCCTTTTTTCTTGTCTTCCACTGTGGTTTGATGACTTTCTTCAGTGTTATGCTTGCACTACTTTCTCTTTATTTTTTGTTTAACTATTAGAGGTTTTTGATTTGTGGTTATCATTGGGTTCATATATAACTTTCTATGTGTATAGCAGTCTAATATTATGTTGATGTTTCCTTAAGCTTGAACACATTTTAAAAGCACTAAAGTTTTACCTTCCTCCACATTTTATGTATATGATGTCATATTCCACATCTCTTTATTCTGTGTATCCCTTGACTAATTTTTGTAGATATAATTGATTCTACTGCCTTAATGTTTTAACCTACATACTGGTTTTATAAGTCATTAATCCAGTCATATTTTATATATGTCAGCTTTACTTGTGAAATTTTTTACTAATTTATTCTTTCTACTTACGGACTTTTCTTCCCACTTAGAGGAAATCCACTGTTTTTTAATAGATTGCTTGAATTAGTAATGTCAATAATCTCTGGCACTTTTTCACTGGTTCATTCGTTGTTTTTGTTCAAATTTCTTTTCATTCTCATCAAACTCTATCTTCCTTCTCCACAGCACTGTCATCCTTGTTCCATTCGTATTACATCATTGTCTTTCTTGCCCAGAGTATTATTTGCATCGAGGGAAATTATTTGATTCACCTGAAGTTTATTTAGATTTGGTGAATCTGTTGCTCAGAAAATTATCTCGTTGCTTCAATGGCATATTTAGGATAAATAGAGGAGTATACATTTCATAAAAGATCTCTCAGATTATTTCCATATTTCAGAGTAATACCTTGATGGGAAAACCAGAAACACTTCTGAAGTTCAGCTAGGATTATATAGGAATAAAAAATGAAGTAATAATGATGACCTCATAGGTTCGGGCAACAGGGGTTGACTGATGCGGTTAAGATTTCTGAAGGCAGATCAGGGCAGTGTATTTCACAGGGATATCATCATCCACAAGAGCAAGAGGAGTGTCTGCAGTCAAAGCTCCTAAACTATCACCCAGACTGTCAACACCAAGATATTCAAAATAGCATCATTCAGCCTCAAACTTTGTTCTAATTCACCATTTCAGGTTTCTTGAGAGGGAGGGAAAAAAAAAAACCCACCTCAATGCATTATTTCACATACATAAACAATGATTTGGGAAAAACTTAGAGTAGATTTATAGAAAAATCTTCTAAAATTTCAGTAAAGGAAATTGTATGCTCGAGCTGTACAGCTTTTTAAATGCAGAATCAAATCTCTTCACTTTTTGTCAAGATTATTTGACCGGTTCTGCTCAATCTCATTATTGGAAATAGAGCATTTTACTCACAAATAATTAAAATGAAATGGAATTAGACAAGAGAATCTATAAGTAAACAAATATTGAGACTGTTTATATTCCTATGAACTAGTAAAGAACAGAAATGGGAGATTTCTCTTTGCCAAGTAATTCATTGAAGGTCTTAATCAATTTCAAATAAAAACCTCACAGTTTAAGTCTCATTATATCACTTTCAATTTGAAACATGGTAATTATTAGCTCTTTTCTTAATTAATATTTTCAAGATTGCTGCACTAATTATCTACAGATTTTTAAGGTGGTATTTAAGAATATAAGTCCAAAAGAGACGATGTATTCCCACTGGTATTTAGGCTAGTTGCCAACTTGTCTCCCTTTTGACAATGCTGGCTTTGAACCAGGAATAGAGAAAGGAACAGCTGACATTTGGAAAACAAAACTTCATACTCCATCAATATTTTAAATACTAGCTGCAAAAAGCAGAAATAAGAACGAATTTTTTTAACTCAATATAGCATATCTGGTCACTGTTCTTCAATTACTCTTCTAATTTTTAAAATGAAATTCACCTAAAATCATAGTTTTGCAAACTGAGTAATTTTACTAGCATTTTTAATAATAGCAGATCATGACCTTCCCTATTAATATCTAGCAATCTTGATTATTAAAACATAAACATGAATGGCAAAATATAGAAGGTTGTTTAAATCAGGTGATGGGTAAATGGAAATTTATTATACTTTCCACTTTTCATTATGTTTGGAAAGTTTCCTAATAAATTTTTTTAAAGAAAAATACATAAACATAAGAGATCATATTTCTATACTGATGGAACAATTAAAGAGATTCTATTAAGTTAAATAAACCTCTGGAAGACCTATATAATGACATAGTTCAAGCATTTACTTCTGCAGTCCTTATTCTGAACATTTTAATAAAAGAATTGTTGAAATTCAAGCCCAGAAAACACTGATCCAGGTTAAATTAGAACTTAGGTAAATATGTCATAATTTTTGAAAAACGGAAAGCTCCAATTCAAGGCTAGTCTGTTTTGGATAAGTCATAATACTAAAAAATACTGAAACCTAATGAGGGAAAGAGAAAAAAATTTACATGGCCAAATTTTACTGCTGCACTAACAGCTTCCATTTTAAAGTCTTCCAATTCTTGCTGCTGTTTTCCATTGTAAAGGTTCTTTCTTAAAGAGGTGAGATGTAAAAGTAAATATGAAAGCTCCATCTGAGCTATACAGTGGAACTATGCCTAAGCCATTAAAACAAGCCCTGGGAATTTTCAGAAGGGTTAGAGATTGAATGTCTTTTACCTGTGCCAAATTTGTTGCAAGTCCCCAATGTCAAAATTAAAGGATAGGCTCTCAAACCTATGTCAGACACTGAACTATATCAGACAATTACCAGAATTGATTAATTTGAGGAATAGCTAATAGAGCTGTCAGGGGTCAATAAGAAAACCAGGAGTAAAGGTATTAACTGGACAAAAAAGAATCAAAGGGCCTAAATAATTCTCAACCTGTGTACAATAGCAACCAGTGGTAAAAAAAAAAAAAAATGAGCGCAGCCAAGAGAAATTTTTTAATGTCAGTTAACACTATTAGGGGCGCCTGGATGGCTCAATCGTTAAGCGTTTGCCTTTGGCTCAGGTCATGATCCCAGGATCCTGTGATCCAGCCCCACATCAATTCTCCCTGCTCAGCAGAAAACCTGCTTCTCCCTCTCTCTTATGCTTCCTCTCTGTCTATTTCTCTCTGTCAAATGGATAAATAAGATCTTTAAAAAAAAAT
Organism: Mustela erminea; assembly: GCF_009829155.1. NCBI lineage: Eukaryota > Metazoa > Chordata > Mammalia > Carnivora > Mustelidae > Mustela > Mustela erminea. The sequence goes on from NC_045616.1 coordinate 127,374,376, forward strand.
AGTGGTGCCTGGATGGCTCAGTGGGTTAAGCCCCTGCCTTCAGCTCCCGTCATGATCTCAAGGTCCTGGGATCGAACCCCCACATCGGGTTCTCTGCTCAGCAGGGAGCGTGCTTCCCCCCCCTCTCTCCGCCTGCCTCTCTGCCTACTTGTGCTTGTGATTTCTCTCTCTCTCCCTGTCAAATAAATAAATAAAATCTTTTAAAAAAAAGATCTTTAAAAAAATATTGACATTATTGTAATTTATCATCTTCAGGCACATCAAGTGTTTGTTTGAGCCATGTTTTGGTTTCCAATACACAAGTCATTCTTCTGATATGGGTGGTTTTATAGATGGGGACCTCATATTGGTCAATGCAGATAAAAAGGATATCTAAACCAGAGAGAAAGGAGAACGCGGGCTATGGGTTAATGAGAATCCTAATGATAGAGCTGGTTTAAATCCTGACTTTTGACCTATGATGTTATAACTGATTTTTTTTTCCCCTCCTCCTGATCATTCACCAAAGCATCTTCAAAATCTATTTGGTTTCTCTTTACTCTCTGGGTTTCATGGATCCTATCCACAATGTAAAGATCAAAGGCTCAATGACTATATAAGCCCACAAGCAAGGAAATAAAAAGATAGGTGTGTACATTTTCCAGTTGTTTCCCATTTTATCAAATATGTGGAGGCTCATAAATTTATTGCTGGTTTATTATTTGATAAAAACTGGTAAGTACAAAAACAAGCTTAAAATAATGTAGTGTAAAAAGTCATTTTGTGGTGAGAATCCCTGGCATTAAAGTGAAGAGTGGCAGATAGGTTGATGGGACACACCCATAACATCAACCTTCTCCGGGAGTCTTCTTCCTCTGTAATTCTGTGATTCCAAACTCTCTCTCTCCTGTAAGAAAGAAGGGAAGTTCCATGGGAACAGGAATTTGTGCCTGTTTTTCTTCAGTACTGTATTCTTAAAACCTAGTACCCAGAGTCAGCACTTAACAAATACTTGTTGAATGAAAAAATGAATGTTCCTACTATTACTGAGATGATAGAGTGATAATAGAGTCCGCCTTACTTTAAATTTCCATAGTTTGGAATTCTGGTCTACATTAAATTTTTTTTAACGTTAGGTTTCCTATTTCAATTTCTCCTTCTAGAAACTGACTGTTCAAAGCATAATTTAAGGAAATAAAATACTTATAAAGAACATGGAAACCACTTTCCCTTTGTGACTATAAAGCAAAGCTAGAAAATAATTGGGGTAACCATCCTAAATTACACTTCATTTGGGATAGTCCATTGGGATAGCATCTAGTGATGAGTGTTATATTTTTGGCTATGGAGCCCAACTTGATTTTCCCAGAGCCTGCCTCCTTCCCCCTAGCCAGTATTCTTTTTTTTTTTTTTTGCAAGGTGAGAATGGGAAGAAAAAGTGAAGGGGTTTAATTTTTGGAAATACATTTTTCTAAGAACTTCTACTTAGTAGCACAACTATTATTGTTATCTTCTTCCAGGGTAACTTTCCCAGTGACTGATTTCCTTCTTTATAGATTATAAACTTGTCCTCAATATAATTTTGGTATTCCTTTGATGATCCATATTTAGCTGAATTTGCTACCTAACAGATGCCTGAATATTTAGAATCCCAAAGGACTACAATATCCTGCGGTTTCAAATTCCTGAGCAGTTGACCCAGCAATTCTTATTTTATTCTCGCTTTCCTACCATCCTAGGAGCCAGTAGCAAATGCCCATTATAGCTTATTCTTTATTCTCATATAGTTAATCCAAGTGGGACTCCAGAACAACAGCTTTTCCTTTTTTTTTCTCCCTCCTTGACATTTCTCATGGGTTGCTTAGTTTGTTTGTTTCTATAGTCAAAATTTCTTTTCATCTCCCTTTGAATATCTTTTTTAAAAAACTAAAGAATTTTAACAAAACAATACCTAAGCCATAAATTTTAAGAGGATATTAAAAATAAAGTATGAATTCTTAGGTTCATTAGCTTTATTTATATTAAAATATATAAAGTATGAATTCTTAGGTTCATTAGCTTTATTTATATATGGACCCACTTACTGAATTAGTCTGATATAAAGGTAAAAACAAGATGGAGCAAGAGCAGTACTGCACGAACAGCCAGACTGTCAATCGACCACAGTACTTGCAAGGGGCTCATAGATGCCGAGTATCTAGTGTATGGAATTAAACACCTGGAAATAACTATCAAATTTCAAAAGAAAACTTGGCATTCATAATGAATCTGAATTCAGCTTGTCAAACAGAGTGGATTAAACTTTGAAACTAAATTCGAAAATAAAAGTCTGTTAGCTTCTACTCAAAAGTTTCAGGCCAGTAAAAGTTTATTTAAATAAACTTGGGTATTGTAAACATATGTAAAATCCTTAGTAGGACTACAATCATCTCAAGGAAACTGAATTTCAACATTATATAAAAAATTATATAATCAATAGACTCATTCAACACATTTTTCAACGAACAAGAAGAACCAAAAATTCAAATGAATAAACTCAAACATTTTAAAAAGTTAAACAGGGGAAACAGGAGAGGATGGGGCAGGCAAGAGGAGTTAACTGAAGAACAAAAACTGGTGAATGTTTATAAGTAGGGGAAAATAATCAGTGATGCAATTAATTGTAATCTAAGTAATTAATAAAATTTTTTTTAGGGGGAAAGTTCTACCTACTTTATTTCTTTTAATATGAGGTGGTAAAACTAGTTCATCTTAACTGGAATTTCTGTGGTTCCAAGACTATATGCATTGATGGTAACTGCCAGTTTGTAAATAACACAAAACCTTGTAGTTACAGTCCTTCCTTTCCCAATAAAGTCATAGTGATCCAATACTCCACATGTTAACAACTCTAATCGAGATGTAGCACCTTTGGAGAATAAAAGAGACTAACAAAGTAGAAATTATCACAAGGTCATCACTAACACACACATTAGTGAGTGAGTGAACTTCAGCTGAAGTAGTGATACAACTCCAATAATTATTTCATCCACTGTAACAATGTGCTGGCGTGGCACTAACCACTGGGTTTACAGCAATCTGTAGGTAACTAAATTGTTTTAACCACAAGAAACTTATAGTCTAGTGGCAAGAGTAGGGGATGCAGGCAGTAAATGGAAGTGTAACTAAAAAAAAAAAAAAAATTTAAGTATTGATAAGTGTTTTAAAAAATACTAAAGAGTAGTTGAAGATTTGTTTTCATTGATGAACTTAGGGATGACTTCTCTGAGAAGGCAACACTGGCGTGAACACTGAAGGAAGGAGCGGAAGGCGGCCATAACAAACCCAGGATCAAGCTTCCACATATATGGTAAAAGCTCCTGGATTACAGCAGTCATGACATATTTGAGAGACAGAACAAAACCAGGGTCCTAGAGCAGAATCAATGAGAGAAGGAGCATAAGACTTGTCAGGTAGACAAGGAGGTCTTGGGGAGATCATGAGGAGCCTTGTGAGGAGTCTGGATATAAATTTAATTGTAATGGTAAACCAACTGCTCAAGGGCTCTAAGCAAGATAGAACATGTTTAGTGCATGAAGAAAGTCACTTTTGCTATTAGGTGGAAAATGGACTGCAGCAGGGAGAGTGCGAAAGTAGAGAAACTGGTTGTGGTTAACAGGCAAGTGACAGTGGTGCCTTGGAGGAGGATCACAGTCGTGGAAATGGTAAGAGGTAGTGGGTGTTGTATGCAACTGAACGCTCTAAAATTAATGATGTACTACTATATGTTGTATAATTGGATTTTTTTTTAATGGAAAAAAAAAGAAGTGGATGGGTCAAGGTTGTATTTTGGAGCTAGAGCTTATTGAACTTACTGAGGGATCGGGCTGGGGGGTGGGATGGGAAGAAAGGAATTAACAGTGACTCCTAGGAATTTGGTCCGAACAACTAGACAGAGGATGGTACCATTGACTAAGATGAAAAAGCCTTAGAGGGATGATTTGGACTTTTGTTTTAATCACATTAAGGCTGTAATGTCTGTTAGATCTCTGGATGTGAGCTAGGGAGTTAGATACATGATTCTGGAACATAACAGAAAGTTCTAGGCTAGTGGTAGAAATTTGAGTCCTATCAACATATAGCCAGGCTAGAGGTAGTATATGAATTTCTAAAAGACCAAAGGAGACCACCTATAGTTTCCCAGAACAAGAATCTGCTAGAGAAAGTGGACAGGATAACTAAAATCAGGTCAATGAGTATCTCAGAATCTGAGGGCAAAAACCATTTCAAGAAGCAAGAAGTCAAACACAGCTAAGGTATTAAGACTAATGAGGCTTAGACAAGTTTTAGGTCACTGATGACTTTGATGAAAGTACTAGTCTTCATAAAATCCTGATAAAATGTGAATTATTATTTTTTCATTTTACAGATGAAAAGCTTAGCCTTGGGGGGCTTAGCTCTAACTTCTCATAATCTTGCTGATCTTAGAGACCATGCTTTTATCTGCCATACAATGTCTACCCCAAGTCATTTGTAGAACCAAAGAGAGCTAAATAGTATTTTAAATCTATCCCATATAAATTCTATATTTTAGTTTTACTTACTTAATACATGGATTGAGAAAATAGGGGATTCTTTACTCAGTAACTGCAGACACTAAAAGGGAATATTGTAGTTATCACAAGTCGGTCATTTCAGAAGGAAGATAGAGTTCCAAGTACTGGAAAATGTCAAATGAAAAACTTCAGGAGGAGGTCTCCAAAATACAAAATCCATTGTATTTTTTTTTTTTTTGAAAAAGAAAAAAGCAGTTTCTTTACCCCTTGATTGTTTTGTACATAGAGTACTACTGCTGAATTCTAAAGAATTCATCTGGAAAAGCATCTCTAAAGTATTCATTTTTACCCTACTGTTCACAGATATGCATGGAGCAGTAGGAAGTTCATTTATGCCTACTGCATTCTTAGAGTAAAAAGGGGAATTTTGTCCACTTTTATATCTCCATGCTCATTTCTTTCCTAAAATCTCACAAGCTAATACACAACTAATAGAATAGAGTTATGAAAGGTGTTTTCTTTCTTTTTTATTTTTCTTGAAAAAATCTTACAGTATCTAAATAGATGATATATTACTGCTGATCTGAATGTATGAGTCTTAGGATGAGTATTTAAGTATTTTTAAGAATTAGGAAACAGAACTTCTTGGTAAATTTTCAGGTTATTTTAATCATGCCATTAAAAAAAGATAAAAATTCTAAAAATAGGGTTCACTATTTTATAAAATTATAAAGGGTTACTTGATTCTAACTCTTCGCACATCAATTCTCACTTGAAAAAACCAATGTGTATACATGTATATTTAAATTATGAAGTGTTTTTTCAGTCATTTACCATTCAACTACTCTCAAGGAAGGTTGTTAAATCATCAGTATCCTTATTCTCAGATATTGGTTAATCCATCCTTAAGAGTTACTCATAGAGTTTTGCTGGTTTTAGACAGTGATTGGCAAGGACCAAGGAATGCACAACTCCCACCCCATCTTCTGTTCAGGAGCTTCCGAAGGCTATGGTAAATGGGACACACAGTCATTTATTTCTAATTCCAGTCATATCCGTTATGCCCAATGAGCCTAACATGCAGATTTACAGGGATCTCTCCCATTTTGCTGAACCAAAAACCTTCCCCATTGGTCTGCTTCAGGAAGCTATGAAGATGAGTGGCCTCAATTCATGTGGGAGAAGCAGAGAGTGGACAGGTACCCGAGTAGACACAGGCTGGAGGGTCACTTTTGGTATCAACTACAAACATCAAACTTGCTAAGACAGTAGATCTTAATTATTCCCACCGCCCCTCAAAAAAAAAAAAAAAAGAAAGAAAGAAAAAGGAAATGATAATTATGTGATGTATTAGACATGCTAGCTAATGCTACAGTGGCAATCATACTGCAATATAAAAATGTAGCAGGATAACATGCTATTTACCTGAAACTTACACAATGTTATAAATAAAATATATCTTCATTTTTAAAAGCTTGTTCCCATCTATGTATACTTTATAGCCAATGATGCCTCTTCCCAGTACTTCTTAACCTGACATATTATTGATAGGATGATACTACTCAAGATTACCATTTGAACTCATGTGTCAGGTCCATGTCTGATGGACATGTATACCTTCACAATACTCTTTCAAAGAAGAAATTATCATCCACATTTTACAGGGAAATCCAGGGCTTAGAGAGAGTAAGTAACTTGCCCAAAACCTTGAGGCAGAACTGAATCAAAGAAATTGCATTCTCTACTACATGTGAGGTTCCCACATAGATAGAAGTATGTACTTCTAAGTGATAACTCAAAGATGTACACAGGCAAATATACAAATGAGATTAACCCAAAACTGGGCAAGAACTTGGAATCTGGAATCAGATAGATGCAAGTCCAAATCCTGGCATCATCATTCAGTAACCGTGTTGCTTTGGCAAAGTTATTTCATCTCTGAAGCTTCAGTTTCTCATTTATAAAATGGTAGTTTTGGAACCTGCTTCAGGATTTTATTCAGATGTGGAGAGAATTAAATGAGAAATAAGTATAAAGTGTTCAGTACAGGATCTGGAACCTACGCACGCAATAAATACTAGAGATCATAATGTTTATTATGGGTGTGATAACATCTGATTAAAATATATTTAATATCAAAATAACAAATGTTAAGATCTTTTATTTATTATAAGCTGATTTGTGAGATACTCAGAAAAGCAGTGACATTATCTTTGGTTTCTTCCCTACCTTGATGTTAATACATCTGATTTTAACTTTTTTTTTTTCTTTAATAACCAGGATTTTTTTTCTTAGATTTTTTTTCTTACATTTTACTTTACATTTTTCTTTTTTTCTTTTTCTTTTCTTTCTTTCTTTTTTATTTTATTTTATTTTTTTTTCTAGTATAGTTGACACACATGTTACATTTGTTTCAGGTGTACAGCTTAGTGATTTGACAAGTTGATACCTCATGCTCTGTTCAGCACAAGTGCAGCCACCATCTGTCCCTTTACATCATTATTACAGTATCACTGACTATAGTCCTTATGTGCCTTTTACTCCTGTGACTTATTCATTCCATAACTGGAAGCTTGTATCTCCCACTCCTAACCATTTGTCTTTAAGAAACATTCTCTTTTCCTGTTCTTTACTAGAGCTTCTAGGAAAATTGTTTTGTCATCCTGACCTATTCTCAATTAACAATTTCATTCATATGTAGAATTTAAGGGAAAAAAAAAAGACAAACATAGGGGAAGGGAAGGGAAAAGAGAGAGATGGGGGGGAGTGGGTGAGTTGGGCGGGTGGGCACCTAAGTGGCTCAGTCAGTTGCGGATAAGTGGCTGCCTTAGGTTCCACTTGGGTCATGATCCCGGGGTCCTGGGACTGAGCCCTGCATTGGGCTCCCTGCTCAATGGAGAGCCTGCTTCTCCCTCTCCCTCTAACTGCCGCTCTGCCTATTTGTGCTCTCTCTTTATCTCTCTAGCAAATAAATAAATAAATAAATAAATCTTTAAAAAAAAAAAAACCAGAGAGGGAAGCAAACCATCAGAGACTCTTTAGGAAACAAACTGAAGGTTATTGGACAGCAGGTGGAGTAACTGGGTTGTGGACATTAAAGAGGGCACTTGATGTAAGGAGCACTGGGTGTTATATGCAACTTATGAATCACTAAATTCTACCCCTGAAACTAATAATTCACCAAATGTGCACAAAACTGAATTTAAATAAAAAGTTTTTAAAAATTCACTATTTTTAGATAAGAATTTCTTCTTTCAATAATTTGTTTTTATTTCAAAAATCCTTCAGTTAATTTTTACTTGTCTCTCATTATTTCCTAAAAAATGGGTCAAGTACTACAAATTCTTTTAAACTATTGAATGAATATATTGCCAAAATGCTTTCCAGAATGTTTTGCAGAAGGAGAGTGACATTCCTAATGTAGTGCATGAGAGTGACCCCCTTCCAGCACCACTGCCAATAATATATGAGAAGTAAAAACTGTTTATAATTTCCTAAGTGAAAAATGACATGTTGTCTTTTTAACTTTTTTTTTATATCAATAAGGTTGATTTTTTCATAGTTTTTTTGGTCATCTTAATTTATTTGTGAATCGCCTAATCAAGTTCTTTTCACTTTTCTATTTGGATTTAGTGATTTTTATATTGATATTTCTAAGAGCACGTTACATATTGCTCGTATTAATAGGCAGGAGATGTCTTAAGAGCAGGCAAATGCATAACGTTGTTGTTATAAAAAGCTTGAATGAATAAAATGAGAATTTAATGCACATAAATTCAACAAACATATATAGTGTGTCTACAATGAGGAAGGGACTATTCATGCCACATCCATTAAAAACACATTCTCTGCTCTGGGAAATATCTAATCTAGTTGAATATTAAAAACATAACAGAATAAAGAGCAATAAGAGATGAAGTATGAAAAACACTAAGTGAATGGTTAAGTAAGCAAGGTCTACATGAAGAGAGGAAGCGGTTATTGTAATTTGTGTCTCGTGTGAGTCCTCCTTGACAGGTGAGGTAGGACTTGAGTAGTTTTAAATGAAAGGAAGAAATAAGAGCAAAGCAAATAAAACGAAATCATGAGGAAAAGGTAGGAATCAAAATCCATATTTTTTTTTCTAGGAAACTATAGATACCCTGTACTGGAGGGAAAACCTTTAATATCCATCTAAAGTTTGGATTTTAATAAGCTTTTATCATAGTTGCAAATATGAGGTCTGGTTTTAGCACTAATGCAGTATCAGCTATCATAAAGTTTTGTGTGAAGAATGTTAAAAATAAAACCTATTTTATTGTTTCACTGCTCTTTAGATCTGATTCTCAGATGAAAGATTCCCTCTCAATTCAGTGGGACATTTGGGGGCCAAATGTATCCAATAGTATTCATATCAGTTAATTTGCAGCTGCAAAGATAAGAAAACTTGCCAGAGAAAGGCTTGAACACATAGGTGAGCATTTTTCTCACAGGACAAGAAATCTAGAGATGGTGGAGGCACTTGGCCGTGGCTCTGAGGCCCAGCGATATAAGAACCAGTACTTCACTCATTCTCAAGTTTGTCACTGCGTTGGCACAGAAGAGAAAAGGGAATTGAGAATAGATGTTAAAATGGCCATCTTAAGACTCTGCCACAGTAACACCACATGAACAAAATTTCAAGACATGGAAGCTTCAGAGTTAGCTTTGCAAGGTCATGGAAGAGAAGAATCCGGGTAAGAATGCTCAGTAACTCATATTAACATCATTCCCACTTGGGCTGAATGAAAAACAAGTATAAGGATTCAAGTATTTCCTGTAATTTAGGTAAGTAGAAGGAGATCGCTAAATTTTACCAAAACACTAAATATTTGAAGCCTAAGGTACCAAAGAGCAAAGAGATTCTTGAAACGTTTTTATTCTCTGTATTTGTGACGGAGTTCAGTGCTGGCAGAACCCCACACTGCCTACATTATTGATGGGGGTATCTGCAAAGAAGCAGATGTTTTGCCAAGAAAGGGAATATGAATCATTGTATCTAATAAGATGAGAATCTTAGGAAACAGTCTACACAGCTCATGAGTGAAACCAGCAATTAATCTTGACATGTTTTGTAAAAGGTTTGGTTGCTTAACATTTCTCCCAAGTAATTTTTTTTTTTTAAGTTTGCTGTAGGCAGGAAGGTGAAAAGACTGACATGCGGGAAACTGAACTTTCTTTCCTCCAAAGCCCAACCATACCAGTTGTATATTGAAATATGAGGTGCATAATGATAGGAGATTAGACAGAGGCGTTCACCATTGTGCCCTCAGTCCCAGCTTGCTAGAGGAAGTGCTGAAGTGGCGCCATAGGAGACAAGGAGTCATGACCAATTTATTGCTCCATTCTGATGTTGCATATGTATGCAAAGTTTTATTTATAAAGATAATTTATGTGACTCTTGAGTTATGTGGTAATCGCCAGGACATAGTGTCTAAAGCTACATAATGTCACGCTGGAATGTAGACAGAAATTCTCTTCTATTGATCTACATGTGAAAGCTCCTCAGGAGATATGCTACAATCAAAATGTATCATTTGATTTTCTATATACTCCCTTAAAGGAGAGAAAATGAAAACCTGATATTTCTAAAAGTCATTAATTATTTCTACCCCCCATTTGGGTCTACATTTGGCTAAGAATAAATTATAAAATCTTATATCAATAATTCAATGTGGTTCTTTTATGTTTCTTTAATTCCAAGCTTTTACTGTATCTCAAAATGTTGATATTATTATTTAATATCTGCTCGATTCATATTTAACAGAAGTTCAAATAGCATAAGCTCAGTGTTGATCAGAACCTGGGTTAAATGAAGTCAGAGTCAAAATGTCTACATTTAATCTCAGAGCCAATATATTTATTGGCAATTTTTCTATGAAAACTGAAATGAAAATTTATATTTTAAAGAGAGGTGGGGAACAGCTTAGCTTTTTGAAATCTGAAGTCTGCTCTCTCTTTTTTACATCCAGTGAATAGATTCTCACAATGAATAATCTGCACTGTTTGTTTCCATCATATTGAAATTTACACACACCACTTTCTCAAATGTTTACATTCATTCATAATCAACAAAGCACAGCAACTAGGACTATCTCTAGATTTCCCAAGACAACAACAGGAAAACAAAAAAAATATTTAGGGGCTGGAACTCCATAAATACCCTCATTATTTACTGTTTTCTTTTCTCCACCTTTGCTCCACCTCTGTTCGTCCCTGGACAAATCTCTTACTTAATCTCTCATTATTGCTGTCTGTTACTTCTCAGTAAAGTATTTCACAGACATACACACTACACATTACATAAAATTCAAAGAGAAGAACATTTCCTAACATCTTCAGTTATCAGATGCATGTGAATTTAATACCATTACAAGATACTACTACGTACTACTAGAATGAATAAAAGAAAGATTGATAATACTCCATGTTGGCAAGATGTGGAGCAACTGGCACTCATTTGTTTCCAGAAAAATGTAAGATAAGACAACAATGAGTCTGGCAACTTGTGATGGATTAAACATAAACTTTTGATATGACCCATGTATAACTTCAGATCCTCTAAGAAGCAGATGTTGCAACCAGGTTTAGAGATGCAAGAAATTTGTTTGGGAAACACCTCAGAACAATGAAGGGGTGGGACCAATAGAAGGTGGGGAGAGCCCTCAAACCATGATGCAGGTCTGATGCCTGCGAAACAGAAGGGGAAGGAAGAAAGGATTGACTCACTGTACAATTCCAAACAAAAGCAGTCAAGAGTACTTAAGTCAAACTCCCCTGTTGGAGAAGACCCACATCTTACACCACATATAAGCACATGTAATCCTAACATGGCAAAGAAACACACAAGTTACCTGTTTTATTCATGCGTTCAAGGAGTCCCACTTCTCTGCAGTTCCCCTGTTGTGATGAGTCACTGGCTAGGAAGCTTGGAAAGGCATTGAAGAACATAGCTGCTGTGCAAACTTGGTAGTGCGTGCAGAGGGTGACAACTAGAACTGTCTGTCACTATACAGGAGGCATGAAGAGCAGGTTCAGGGCAGCCATGACCCAGCCATTTCAATCATAAATATCTACCCAAAAGAAATGAAAATATTATCCACAAAAAGATTTTGTATAATTTAATAGCTTCCTCCTCTATTCTTCTCCAACACTTTATGGATACTCAGAGAACTTACTAGTTTGCATTATTGCCAATTATTTTGAATCTAGTTCCATTTCTTGAATGTGAAGTTCTTAAAACCATCACTTTATATCTTTTACTCTCTAACTGCATTACCCAGATGTTCTGAATATACACGCACAAAGAGTTATACACAATGTCCACAGAATCTTTATTCATATTAACCAAAACCTGAAAATACACTCGAAAGAGTTGAATGAACAAAGAGTGGTATATCCCTACAATGCGATACTATTCAGCAATAAAACAAAAATAACTATGGGTATACATAAAGAAAGCAGATCAGCGGTTGCTGCAGAGGCTAAAAAAAACTTTTTGGGATAATGATGTTCTATATCTTGATATGGTAGTAGTTACATGGTGAGATGCATTTTTCAAAATTCACTAAACTGTACTTTTAAATGGGTACATTTTATTGCATGGGAATTCTATCTCAAAAGGTTGACATTTAAAAAGTAACCTAGAATTTTATAAAATAATGTTTTCTAATATTTGCTTTTCTACAAATATAGAAGATTCAAGAGACTGGTTGTTCAAAAATGCAAAAGATAAACAAAATAGAAATGGATTATTTCTTTACCTTGGGCCACACATTAAATGAACAGTAGTATATGGTCATGCAAGGTGTTTCTATCATCAGTGATATGATGAACAAATAATTGTATATTTAAAGCAATTTTTAAAACCATCAATACTCACCTCTTAAATTCCAGGAAAAATAAGGGAAGCCCCCAAAATTCCCTGATGTAAGGCACATAAATGAAATTCACAATTATGTTTTTTGAAAATCCTACTATGGCAAAGAAACAACACAAGTTACCTGTTTTATTCATGAGTTCAAGGAGTCCCACTTTTGTTACAGCCATTGAAGATGGAACACCAAGAGGTATCTGATTCCCAGATGATACAGAGAATAAAGGGATAGCATACAGGTGACTGGCTTTAAAAAGAAGTTTCTGTGAGCATATTATTAACAAAGTCAGTGCTATGGTTGAAAATACAGTTATTTTTACAGGGAGGAAAATGCAGCAATAACAGCCTTTGCTGACAACTTTATCCCCAGTCAACACCTTCTCAATACTAACTGAAGGACAAATGGAAACCATAATAAAATATGGTTATACTAAAAAACAAAACAAAACAAAACAAACAAACAAAAGACTTGAAATCCACATTCCACCGGATGTGGGTCAGAAGTACATTTCTAAAGTAGAAAATGAAAGTGCCTGGGGGTGTCTGGGTGGCTCAGTCAGTTAAGCATCTGCCTTCAGCTCGGGTTATGATCCCAATGGAGCTTTGCATCAGAAGCAGGGAGCCTGCTTCTCCCTGTCATCCCCACTTGTGCTCTCTCTTGCTATCTCTCTCTCTCAATTAAATAATAAATAAATAAATAAAATAAAATCTTAAAATAAATAAAATCTTTTTAAAAAAGAAGAAAGAAAGAAAAGAAAGTGAAAGTGCCTGACCTAATGAGTGGTCTATAGTAACAGGAAACTCTCCTTCACCCTCTGCCTAGCAGAGTATGAAACCACCAGTATAAAAGAGAAACAGAAGCCAATGGAAAGATTATCTATGAATATTTTATTGAAATTATTACCTACACCATTTAAGCAAAAATGACTCGTCTTATACAAATGACTCAGATGGGGCCCTTGGATGGCTTAGTCAGTTAAGTGCCTGTCATTGGCTCAGGTCATGATCCCAAGGTCCTGGGATGAGTCCTGTATCGGGCTCCTTGCTCAGCAGAAAGTCTGCTTCTCCCTCTCTTTTTGCCCCTCCCCGTGCTTGTGCTCTCTCTTGCTCTCTCTCTCCACTCCTCTCTCATGAATAAATAAAATCTTTTAAAAAACAAATAACTTAGTTGAAGAAAACTAGATTATAAAATATTTATCATAATAGATCATATATACATTATACTTTTTACCCTCAAAGTTCCTAAAATTATGGCAAATATATAACACCATTCATTAGCTTTGTAGTGAAAGACAGACTGAATAAAAAAGGCAAATTTTTTCTTGAAATTCTTCTTGAAATGTGTTTTTTTCTACTTCCCATTTCATTTAGTTCTATCAGAGTCAGAGTCTTTTCTAATTAGAAAATTCACATGATTATATATGTTTTGTGCATCCCCAAATAAAATAAAGTGACTTATATTTGTTTATTCAACATTTATTAAGCAACTACTATGTACAAAGAAATGTGCTACTCATTGAAGATAAAACAATATACTATACAGACGTCTTTTCTACCCTCATGGAGCTTAGACAATTAGAACAATTAGAAAAAAATAAATACATTGTTGTAAGTGCTGTGAAGGAAAAGCAATAGTCTGAGGGCAAGAATGATAGAGAGTAGTCAGGAAGGTTCTCTAGAGGCAGACCATTTAAACAGAGACCTGAAGGAAGAAAGAGATCTATTCAGGTGATGAGCACTAGGGTCAATTTCCCTGGCAGAGGTGAGGACATCTCCAAACGCTCTGGAGAGAAAGGGCTTAGACCTTGTAACAAAGGAAAAGATTAGCTAGATTGCAACCTGGCAAATGAGGAAGAGAGTGTTCTTAAGCAAAGGTTGGATCACATAGGTATTTTTCAGTCCTGGTAAGAAGTTTCAGTGTAATTCTAAGTACAGTGGGAAATCAGTGGAGGACGTTTACATTTTGTAAAATGTTCATTTCCTTGTAAAATGAAATGTCAAATGTTCATTTTGATAAAGTCACTTTTCCTACCAAGTCAGAATTGGGTTGGAAGAGAGGAAAAGCCTTTGGGGAGGACACCCAATATTAGACTATAGCAGTCATTCAGGAGAGAAATAAGAGAGGCCTCCGTTAAGGTGATAGTGGCAGAACTAGAGAAAAGAGAATGGGTCCATATCTGCTTTGTAGAGAGTATAAGCAAGATTGTTAATAGATGAGAAGGGCATGAAACAAGAAAGAAATCAACATAGACTCCTGTATCTAGTTTCAACAACAAAATGGAGGACGATACTACTTACCGAATCAGAAATGACTAGGAGAAGTAAATGGGTGAGGTGACTATAAATCATCTAAAAGAGATGCTAAGTAGACAGTAAAATGCATGTGAACAGGTGAGGACTAGAGTAATACATGTAGGAGTCATCAGAACAAACAGATATATCAGACTTAAAGAGATCATCTATGGTAGAAGTGTAGAGTAGAAAAGTGAACCCAGCAATAAACGTAGATGGATGCCAATATTCATAACTTTGGTAAAGGAGAAACTAGCAAACGGAACTGATAGAGAAGGGTCAGTTATGGAAAAGAAAAACCAGGAGAGAGGCATATCCAATAAGGCATGCCCTCTAACCCAACAAAAGATGATAAATCAAATAGGAAAATACTAAATTGAGAATGAAGAGTAATCTAGATATGAAACATGCAAGCTATTAGGGATGTTGACTAGAGCAGTTTCAGTGTGACTAAAATCACAAGAAGTGAATGAGAGGTAAAAAAAAAAAATACAGACATGTAGATAGTTCTTTGGAGAAGTTTATTCAGACTAGGAGAGAGACTTTAAAAAATATATTTTTGGCATTGGGAAATATTACCACATGATTGAACGCTAGTAGTAATAATGCAGAAGGAAGTGAAAGAAAATAATGTAAGAATAGTTGTATCATCAAAGAAATGCAGAACTTGAGGTAGGGGCTGGAGAAAATTTTCCGCCATTGTGACAGAAATTAAAAAGGAGAACATGGATCCTAGCATAGGCAAGTTGTAGTCCTGGAGGAAGGAAGATTGAAAATTAGTGTTTAATGATCTGTTTTTCTCTATTTTCTGTCCAATTCCCCAAGGTGTTTAAGTATTAATATTTAACCCATCCTGACTTGGAAGGTTAGTTTAGGAACAGATGAAATAAACCTCAAATATTGCATTCATCCTTCCCTGTGGTAACTCCCTGAAAAATTGTCTCTGAATACAAAAGATTCATTTAATAGAAAATTAATATATATGGTTAAAAACACATGAAGTTTTTCCAAAGAAAATTACAGGCCTAATAGAATATCACTTCCTTCTTCCTCTCTATGGAAGAGAAGCTTAGGGCATGGTAAGCGACAAACATATATTATAGTTATATGTATCATATATCAGTTGAAGGAAGCACACATTTTTGTTATTACTTAGTTGAATTCACTTAGACGACATAACACTGCAAATATCTATGATGTTAGGAATATGGATAAAAGGTCATGGCAAAACAAAATCACATGTCTCATGTATAGTTGTACTACCAATCAAAGGCCGAACCAATCCATTTTTTAAAAAGGCTTTTTTTTTTTTTTCCCAGTCATCTACTGCTGTATAAAACAAGTAGGGTCACCCCTCAAAACCTTGGAACCTTAAGAGTTAATGACTAAATTCTCCGAAACTTATGGAATTACCACAGGGTAAAACTTGGATAAGTTTTTTATATCATCTAATTTTATGGTTTTTGTAATTTCTCTCAATTTATTTTATTTTCCAGTGAAATAACACATCAAACAAGAACTGTGATCAGATTCTGATGCCAGGCCTATCCCACATACTTCTGATAGCCCTCAATGAATCTCCAAAGAACCACAGAGACCCAAGGAGACAGAGAGAAAGCAAGTGAGAGAGATAATAGATCTAGTTAGTGACAATGACATTTGGATTTGCATCAGACTTCAACAACCCAGATTCTCTGGCTGACAGACCCACCATGAGAGTCAAGTCATCTTGAGAGACTCTAAATATTTATATTGGCTCTTGGACATTGACACCAAGAACAAAACCATAGGGTCTGGGATGACTCCAGCTCAGTTAATGTCTCCTAGACACTGCATGATGGGTTCCTGTGGTGCTCTCCCATTGAGATAATCCTTCAAATTGTGGGAAACCCAAACTAGCTCAGAATGCAGAGAGCAAGTGAACCATGGCCCATATATCACATAAGCACTGTGCTTTGGTACCAAGCAGAGTGATATTAGTGGGACTTTTTCTTTGTACTTTTCATAGAAAATGGGAAGTGCAATTAAATGATAAGAAAATAAGATTTTTTATTTTATGTGGCATATATATTAAAATATATAAAATTTAAATATTTAAATAATACACCACATATGAAATATGGTCTTATATCTGTTCATATTTAGAATATAAAACTCACTTTAAATCTATAGCATGAAGAAAAAGTACTGAATTTTTAAAATTGCTCTTCCTGTCAAAAGATGATGATTGAAGGAACCAACCTTACTAGTTGAGTCTGCAAAAATAATTCTAACACAAGGGTTATAATATTTTATTCAAGACTAATGTAGTATTTGCTATATTTTATGACTGTGTGGTCTTCAGTATCAACTTCTCTCTTAAATACACACACAGACTCAAAAATATTTTCTTTCAGTTTGAATATGGTTTGCTTGTTGTGCTGCTTCCTAGTGATAAGTGACTCTGCCATCATGGTGTGTTTCAAAATGTCTCTCTTAGCAACTTATTTCTATACCATATCGCTGCCCCTCTTCAGCTCCCTATCACTGAGAATAAGGTATATTTTTATAGGATATATCTTCATTATCCATCATCATAGTTATAATAAAATACAGTAATGAAAATAATACAGTAATAATAGGAGGTCTACGTAACCATATACAATGTTGCAAAAAGAAAGAAAATATTAAAACACTATATGTCTTATTGAATCATCTATATAATTTAGCCACATAGCAAAGTAGAGATGGTATCTGCATTGACTATATGGTTGCCCAAACTTCCTTTTGTCTCTCTTATGCACAATTTGGCTCAAGATGTTTTTCCACATTTGTTGGAGATGAAATTTCCAATGTATATATGGAAATTATGTGTCCAGCGGGAGAGAAGTAAACCCATCAGAACTTTGTCTTTGTCTTCTATTACACATCTAATATGGAACTCTGATTTTAGCACAACAGGGGGTCATCCTTGAAGGCTACAATTTATGTATTGACTTTTCTAACTTTTCAAAAATAGTATTTTATTAATAACATTTATATCTTTAAGAGTTCAGCATGCATTGAAAGGACTATTCTGATCAGTCAATCTCAGGTATATTTCAGCTTTCAGGATGCAATTCACTTCAATGTATTGATGTTCTTTGGAGGCACTGTAGTTACTTCAGTAAAATGTATGCCACTGAAACTGGCATAGCTTAATATACAAAGATTATAATGATGTTCAATAGACTGACTTAAGAAATGCAATTTCTAAGGTGAATTAAGAAAACCACTTGGGTAGATGGTGGAGTAGGAGGACCCTGAGCTTACCTCGTTTTACATTTATGCCTAGATATCATCCACATTCAAGCCAATAAGCCAGAGAGTGATCTGAAGACTGGCAGAACAAACTCCAAATTAAATATAGAGAAAAAGGTTAGAAAGTTCAGAAAATCAGAGGGCAGGCTGCCTGCAAGAGGGAGGGAGCTATATGCTCAGAGAGGGCAGAGAAATGGGCCCTTACACCAGTGAGTTCACACAGGAAAGACAATCCTCATAATATTTGGCTTTAAAAGTCAAAAGGTCTGGGATACCTGGGTGGCTCAGTCGTTTAAACAACTGACTCTTGATTTTAGCTCAGGTCAGGGTCCCTGGGTCTTGAGATCAAGATCCAGGGTTGTGAGATCAAGACCTGTGTTGGGCTCCCCACTCACTGGGGAGTCTGTTTCTCTCCCTCTTACTCTCTTTCTCTCTCTCTTAAATAAATAAATAAATCTTAAACAAAAAACACAAAAACCAGAAGTACTGAATTCCATGAGTTTGTAAAACCATTAGGACTTGGAACCTGGAGCTTTAAAAGACATCTGACTCACCACTGAGCAAGCCAAGAGGGTGAGTGATAGCTGGGTCATTACCCTTAAAGAGACAGGAGCCTGTATGGAAAGGAAACATGAAAATGATAATTTACACAGCACTGGGGCCAAACTGGAGAAAGATCTCTTCATACTGACTTCAGAGAGTGTTAGAGAACTTCTTTGAAATCAAGGGAGCTGTCAGGTGCCATTCTTCTCCTCTAGCCCAGCATAAACACAGAACCATCTGTGGGAGGAAGGGATGCCCAGTCACTTTTAGCTTTGGCCCAGGGCTCAGGAAAAATGTTAGTAAAGCTGTACACTTGCCCCACCAAGCAGCCAGGTACACATGCGTCTGCATGCCCTAGCCAGCTGCAGCATAGTACCCAGCCACATGCCCAGCCATGGTCACATGCTGCTCCTAGCCTCATGCTATCATCCATCCTGGTGCACAGCCTTCAGCCACCACAGTGCTTTGGGGGATCTAGTATAGGACTAGTGGCCCAATGCAAATTTTGCTAAAACTGCCACCCCGTAACAAATTCCACAGAGGATACACCCCCCCCCCATCAGATCTGGCCTGCCTGGGTCCCACTAATACCTGAGAGAGCAGGGTACCTGTGTGGCTCAGAGGGTTAAGCCCCTGCCTTCAGCTCAGGTCCTGATCTCAGGGTCCTGGGATCGAGTCCTGCACTGGGTTCTCTGCTCAGCAGGGAGCCTGCTCCCCCCCCCCCTTTCTGCCTGTCTCTCTGCCTACTTGTAATCTCTCTCTATCAAATAAATAAATAAAATTAAAAAAAAATACCAGAGAGAGCAAACACAGCCTACAACAGGCAGAGAGTCAGTGCAGACAACTGCACTGAAAGTAAAAGTGACTCAGACACAGCAGCAAGGCCTGAGCAATGCACATAGGATACTCTCCTGGGGTACCAGGTTCTGGTGAACAGGGGAGACTGCACTGCAGGGCACTTGAGCCTCCTCTGCATAAAGTTACTACTCTCAAGAGCAGAAAACACAGCTGACCTCGTTAACACACAGACACAAACACAGAGAGGCAGATAAACTGAGTAGACAGAGAAAATTATCCCGAATTAAAGAATAAGACAAAGCCATATAAGCAAAACCGATATAAGTAACATGCTTGCGACAGAATATAAAGCAATGATCATAAGGGTACTAAATGGACTTGAGAAAAGAATAGAAGATATGAGTGAGACCTTTGACACAGAGATAAGGAATAACATACCAGAGATAAAGCATTCAATAAATAAAATGAGAAACATACTTGGAGGAATGAGTAGCAGGTGGAAGAGGCAGAGGAACGCATTGGTGACCTAGAAGATAGAGTAATAGACACTAATTGAACTAAACAATGGAGAGAAAAAAGAATTACACAAAAGGAGAAGAGACAGGGGAACTCAGTGACTCCATCAAATGTAGTGACATTATAGGAGTCCCAGAAGAAGAAGAGGGGAAAGAGGGACAGAAAATTTATTTGAATACAAAAATACCTAAAACTTTCCTAATCTGTGGAATGAAATGATATCCATATTCAGGAGGCACAGAGGAGTCCCATCAAAATCAACAAAGGCAGACCCACACTAAGACATATGGTAATTAAATTTAAAAATCTTAAAAGCAGGAAAACAAAAGAAGTCAGTAAACTACAAGAGAAAACCCATAAGGCTAGCAGATTTTTTTTTTTTTTAACAGAAATTTTGCTAGCCAGAAAGGAGTGGCATGATATATTCAAAGTGCTAAATGGGAAAAGTCTATAGCCAAGAATATTCTATCCAGAAGGGCTATCATTCAGAATAAAGGATGAGAGAAAGAATTTTCCAGACAGACAAAAACTAAAGGAGTTCATGACCAGGAAACCAGCCCTGCAAGAAATGTTAAAGGGGACACTCTGAATGGAAAGGAGAGAACAAAAGTGACAGGATAAAGGGAGGAAACATAAAAGCCGTAAAAGTTAATATTTCTGAAAAGAACCAGTCAAGGAACTCACTAAAGAAAAAGGGTATAAAATATATTAACACCTACTTAAAACATAGGGAGGCAGGACTAAAGAATGGGTTCATGAGGCTGGCTCAGTCAGTACAGCATGTGATGTTTGATCTCAGGGTCAAATGTTCATTCTCCAAGTTGGGCATAGAGATTATTCAGGGGGAAAAAAAGAACGAGTTCAAACTTAAATGATCATCAACTTAATATAGACTGCTATATGCAGACAAGGTTACCAAACTGAATGGTGACCATATATCAAAAATCACTAATAAACATGCAAATAATAAAGAGAAAGAAACCCAAATAGGAATATTTGGGAACCACATAGGAATATCCAAATATCACTAAAGAAAATTAGCAAAACATGAATGAAAGACAAGAAAGGATCAAAGAAAATCTTCAGAAAAAATCACAAAACAAGTAATAAGATGGCTTTATATATATATGGAAAGAAGAGAACAAATTGGTGTATATATATATATATATATATATATATATATATACACACACATATATATATATGTGTGTGTGTGTGTATACATATATACACCAATAATTACTTTGAAAGTAAATGGACTAAATGCTCCAATCAATAAAAAGACATAGGTGACAGAATGGATAAAAAAATAAGACCCATCTATATGCTATCTACAAGAGACTCCTTTTAGACCTAAAGACAGATTGAAAGTGAGGATGGAAAAACATCTATCATGCAAATGAATGTCAAGAGAAAGCCAGAGTAGCAATACTTACATCAAACAAAACAGACTTTAGAACAAAGAGCCAAAGAGGGATACTGTAAGAGACAAAGGACACTATATCATAAAAGGGACCATCTAACAAGAAGATATTACAATTATAAATATGTATGTGCCCAATATAGGAATATCCAAATACATAAAAGAGGTAATAACAAACAAAAGAGCAAATAAATAATAATACAATAATACTAGGGGTCTTCAACACCCCACTTACATCAATGGTTGGCTCATCTAAACAGAATCAACAGAGAAACAATGGCTTTGAATAACATACTGAAACAGATGGATTTAACAGATATATTCAGAATATTCTGTCCAAGCAGCAGAATACACATTCTTTTCAGGTGCACATGGAACATTTCCAGAATAAATCACATATTAGCCCATAAAACCAGCCTCAACAAAGTAAAGAAAATCAAGATAATACGATTTTTTCTGACCACAATGCTTTGAAATTAGAAGTCAACCACAAGAAAAAAAAAAAAAAGGAAAGACCACAAATATATGGAGTTAGATAACATGCAACTACACAATGACTGGGTCAACCAGGAAATAAAAATAGAAAAGAAAAAGTACATGGAAACAAATGAAAATGAAAACACATCCAAAACCTCTGGTAGCAAAAGCAGTTCTTAGAGGAAAGTATAAAGAACTTACAAAACTCAATACCCAAAAAACAAATAACCCAGTTTTAAAATGTTCATGAAAAGACATGCCACCAAAGACGACATATGAATGACCAATAAACACATGAAAAGATGCTCAATATCGCTTATCATAAGGAAAATGCAAATCAAAACTATAGTGTGATATCACCTCACACCTTTCAGAATGGCTAAAATCAACAACACAAGAAACAACAAGTGTTGGCGAGGATGTGGAGAAAGAGGAACCCTCTTGCACTGTTGGTGGAAATGCAAACCGGTGCAGACACTGTGGAAAACAGCATGAAGATTGCTCAAAAAGTTAAAAATAGAACCACCGTAGGGGCTCCTGGGTGGCTCAGTGGGTTAGAGCCTCTGCCTTCGACTCAGGTCATGGTCCCAGAGTCCTGGGATCGAGCCCCACATCAGGCTCTCTGTTCGACGGGGAGCCTGTTTCCTCCTCTCTCTCTGCCTACCTTCTCTGCTTACTTGTAATCTCTGTCAAATAAATAAATAAAAATATTAAAAAAAAAAAAAAAAAAAAAAAAAGAACCACCCTATGATCCAGCAATTGAACTACTGGGTATGTATCCAAAGACTAAAAAAAATACAAATTCAAAGAGAGGCATGCACCCCTATGTTTATAGCAGCATTATCTACAATAGCCAAATTATAGAAACAGCTCAAGTGTCCACTGATTGAAGAATGGAAAAAGAAGATGTGGGATATATGCACACTGGAATATTGTTCAGCCATAAAAATGAATGAAATCTTGCCATTTGCAACAATTGGTGCTGGAGGGATATTATGCTAAGCGAAATAAGTCTGTCAGAGAAAGTCAAATACCATATGACTTCACTCGCAGGTGGAATCTAAGAAACGAAAGAAACAAGAGAAGGAAAAAAAAGAGTCTCTTAATGCTGGAGAACAAACTGATGGTTACCAAGGAGGTGGGTGGGGGCTTGGATTGAATAGGTGATGGGAATTAAGGAGGGCACTTGTGATGAACACGGGGTGATGTATGGAAGTATTGAACCACTATATTGTGTACCTGAAACTAATATTACACTACGTGTTAACTGACTGGAATTTAAATAAAAAATTTTTAAAAATTTGAGACACCCATAATAAATAGAGAAACTGAAACAAATACTGAAAACACGAGAATTTCCACAAGGCAGGTTCTTCCAGGATTCCTGCTGTCTTTTTCGATTCTGAAATCAGAGCATATCACTTTTTCAAAAAGTAGTTAATTTTTCATTTGTTTTCATATAAGGTCTACTATAAATTTTGGATTTCTTCCAAATAAGAAAAGATATGGTGACATAATCTTTACTAAATTATTGTGAAACAATTGTGAATAGTTTATTGTTTATTAAGTGTGAATCTGTTAAAAAAATATGTTTTAGAGCAAGATACAGAATATTGTCTGATCGATCATGACTAGCACAACTATAAATTGATACATTTCTAGAAGGCAGTTTGACAGTATAAACCAAAGACCTTACAACTATATTCTTTGACTCAGCAACTACAAGTCTGGAAAAGAATTCAAGGAAATAATAAGAGTAGTTTGCCGAAACTACTCAAAGTAGTTTATGTATAAAGATGTCCCAACAATGAGAAGTCAAATAAATAAATAAATAATCAGTGTGTGGGAGACTATGTAATTATTAAAAATGATGAAAATCTATACTCCAAAGTAGGAAGGAAACAAAGTCAGCCTGCTGAAAGCTGTTGTAACTGAGTCTTAGCCTCACCCTCAAAGACCTGTTCCTAATAGAGTTCTGGGCACACCAGGCCCACTGGACATCTTTGCAAGCAGAAAAGTTTTTGCTTAGTGATCTTATATGGAAGTTTGTCTGCAGGAACAATGTCTTTAGGAACTGTGTAAAGTTTTGATTGATTGTGAGGATTTAGGGCAGGAACAAAGAAAGAACTTTTTACTTTCCAGAAGACCTGGTGCACAGAGCTATCAGGCTCCATTGAGAAGAACAATCAAGTCTTCATTCATGAGAATTTCACATCTTGGGAGCATCTTCTATTATTAGAAATTTCATTATCAGAAGTAATGTTGGGAGCCAATGAGTCTAGGCTAAGATAGCAGAACACGATGGAATGAAATGAGTA
Organism: Mustela erminea; assembly: GCF_009829155.1. Classification (NCBI taxonomy): domain Eukaryota; kingdom Metazoa; phylum Chordata; class Mammalia; order Carnivora; family Mustelidae; genus Mustela; species Mustela erminea. The sequence goes on from NC_045616.1 coordinate 127,398,430, forward strand.
ATAATAATAATAATTGCCAATGAAGACAAATTGCTACCACTCTGATAAAATGCTCCATTGCACAGCAGTTAGTGTCCAATTCCAGGGACTTTGTGAAGTGACACCAATATCCATACATATATACGTATGTGTATATATATATAATTTAATTTTTGTGCATTTAATGGATTTGAAGTATTGGTGAAACAACAGTTTGTGTGAGCTAAGAAACAGATTAAGAATCATGGTTCTGCTGTTTTATTTGAATGATGATTTGGTGGTAATAGGATGGCAGATGAAAGAGACACACCAGAAGAGGCTGGAAACCCCCCGAAGATTTTCTCATGAAAGAATCACATTAAGAAAAAAAGTACACCTCACTTGAAAAGAATATATGATGACTCACAATAACCCAGAATCTCCCCATAACTTTTTTAACATCTCCTCCTCCACCAGCAGGTTCAGATAAAGCCAACTTCAACTGAAAATGTGCTCTGAGAGATACACGTTAATGTAGTTTTTGTCAATGTCAGCATATTTTTCTCATTGTTACTTCAGACTGATCTTTATTACAGAGGTTTATAAACTGAAATTTTTTATTTCTCAACAGCCAATCATGCTGTCAAGGAGGTAAAAACCAACTTTAAATAAATACACAAGGAGGTGTTATAATTAAGTATGCCCTAGAAATTTTTTTGTGATAGAAAGAAAATCCTTCCATATTTACCTAGGTTTTCAACATTCAAAACAAATCTTCTGAGAACTTATTCGTGAGCCATTAGGGCCTCAAAGATCATCTTTGAAGATACCCCCCAATCTATACTATTCTAAATAAACAAAGGCTGTCTATTTAGCTTTTGTTATTATTATTCACAATTATTGAGGCATATATTAGAAATTCAATGGTAATGAACATCCACATAAGTTCAGACTCTAGCAACCACTAATATTCCCAGGAAGGCTAATTACTGTGTGGCCAGAAGCACACACAACAGAATGACTGAGGTCTTTGATTGGAAGAATACTATACCAGTATGGGCTTGTTATTAATGCTTCCAGGAGTTTTACTAAATACTATAAACATGAACAATAAGATCACTTACCTCATGAAGTTCGGAATTTGGTGGGGAGGACAGACATATGAACAAATCACTATAAAAATATGATAAATGGTGTAAGAAGATGAGCAGGTGCTTCTAAAATAATAGAATTTAGCTTTAAACTGGTTTTCTGGCAATACTCCCCAAAGTGGTTGAGGATAACTGGGTGAGAACCAAAGGATAAGACTTTTCCAGACAAACAAGCAGCATAAAAGCACATGAGATGGAAGGGTCAGCATGTGCAAGAAAAAGCATGACCCCTTTCGAGAATCCCAAGTATTTCAAAATTCCAAGAGACTAGATCGCTAAGGAGCTAAGAAGTTTTTCAATCTGTAGGTAATAGAGCACTTTTGAAGAGTTTTTACACAAAAATGTTATGACATACCTGCATCAGTCAAGGTTCTCCAGAAATAAGAATACAGTAGCATGTGCAAATATACAGAAAAACATTTATTATAAAGAATTGGCTACATGACTATGGAGACTGGCAAATCCAAAATTTAAAGTGGGGGCAGCAGGCTGAAAACCCAGGAGAACCAATATTTTAGTTAAGTCTAAAAGCTATTTGCTGTAGAACCAGGAAAAGCCGATGTTGCAGATGAAGTCCAAAGGCAGTTGCTGGAGGAGTCTCTCTTGCTCCAGAGTGGTCCACCTTGTTCTGTTCATGTCTACCACTGACTGGATGAGTCTCCTTCACATGTTGGAGGGCAATGTGATTTGCATGAAGTCCACCAATTTAAATATGAATCTCATTCAAAAACACCATCAGAAATGAGCACTGGGTGTAGTATGTAAGTGATGAATCACTCAATTCTACATCAGAAACCAATATTACACTGCATATTAACTAACTTGAATTTAGATAAAAATGTAGAGATATAAAAAACAACAACATCAGTAAGTTTGTAAAAAGCAAAACAAAACAAAAACACCATCACAGGAACATCCAGAATAATATTTGATCAAATATCTGGGTAATCCATGGCCCAGCTAAGAAATTAAGAATTACTTCTTAAAGGAATTACACAAAGAATTAGCCATCCCAGTACCATATCTCAAATCAAGATGGAAGGAGTTATACCACATGAAGTAGACCAGCCAGCACCTTTTAAATATTAGTACACAGCCGAAGTTTGAAATATGTTTCTCTTGGGGTACCTGGATGGCTTAGTCTATTAGGTGTCCAACTCTTAGTTTCCTCTCAGTTCATGATCTCAGGGTTGTGAGACAGAACCCCATACTGGGTTCCACACTGGGTGTGGAGCCTGCTTAAGATTATTTCTCTCCTCTTCCTGTGCCCCTCAACCCTGTGCTTGCACATGTTTTCTCTCTCTAAAAAAAGGGGGGGGGTTGATTTTTTTTTTTTTAACTCTGCTGTTTATTAATGGGAGCTACCTAAAATCTCTTTGTAGTTCTGGTTATCAAGAGTCAGTTTTGGGGCGCCTGGGTGGCTCAGTGGGTTAAGGCCTCTGCCTTCGGCTCGGGTCATGGTCTCAGGGTCCTGGGATTGAGCCTCGCGTCGGGCTCTCTGCTCAGCGGGGAGCCTGTTTCCTCCTCTCTCTCTCTCTCTGCCTGCTTCTCTGCCTACTTGTGATCTCTGTCTGTCAAATAAATAAATAAAATCTTTTAAAAAAAAAAAAAGAGTTTTGTTATTTGCCACCAACCAACAATCAATATATTACTCCTTACCTAGCAAAAAGATTTTTCTCTCATTCTCTATTAAAATCTGACCTTCATGTGCAACCCAAAGTAAGTCTTTATTTGACTTCCATTGGTCTTTTTGAGTTTGGAACCCACCTAGGAATAAATCTGAAACAACAGCACTTTGTAAATACAGATGGGCATGTTAATATTATTCTGTAATATATAGTTATCCCACAACTTAGTACTCTTTCCCCAAATATATACATATATATATATATATATATATATATATATATATATATATAAAGAGAGAGAGAGAGTGAGAGAGTTGAATCATCACCATCAAATACCAATTACAGGGGCACTTGTGTGGCTCAGATGGATAAGTGACTGCCTTTGGCTCAGGTCATGATCCCAGGGTCCTGGAATGAAACCCTGAGTCAGGCTCCCTGCTCAGTGGGGAGTCTGCTTCTCCCTCTGCCTCTGCTGCTCCCCTTGCTTGTGCACTCACTCTCTCTCTGTCAAATAAATAAATAAAATCTTTTAAAAAGTACAAATTATAATTGTGTATTTTTTATTCTACATAAATATTCTCATCACAATAGGACCATTATTTGTAGTACACTGCAAATATCTTTAGCAGAGCACTAGATGTTTTGTCTTTTGGCAAGGTAAGAATGCTCTCAAACTAGACATCACGTTATAGCGTAAATTCAACCTTATCTTAAAATGTATAGATCTTCTTTAAAGCTTACAGCTCATAAACAAACATCGTGACCACATGCTACCTTTCACATTCTCCAGTCCCATCACCACCACTGAATGCTAAGACACAGTAATTCTTCAGTTAAAACCACTTGCCTTGCCATCCAGCCTAAGGTTAACAGTTAAAGAGTTCTGAACAGAAGCCACAAAATCGAGGTAACAGGATCTTAGACATGTTACTTCTTTTCTTTAAATTTCACTTTCTTTGACTGGAAGGTAAAAATGGATTATTATTCTAATCCGCAGCGACATATTAAGGACTAAACGGGATAAAGTTACTAAACTATCGACTGCAGGGATTGCTGCAAACATCAGAATATTAGAGAGTCAGGTTGAGGCAAAAGACACTCCTGAGTTTTCCTTACAGAAAAGCCTCTTGGACTTTGCTCAAAAAAAAGTTTTACTCATTCCTTGTACATCGTTTTTACAAACCTGGTTATGCATTTTCCACCCTATGACAGATTAATAAGAGTAGCAAATTAAAACCTGGGTAGGGAAAAGCGCCAAGCAGTCATTACGGGGGTCAGTACACAGTGACCGTCTGTATTTATTTGTTATTGTTGCCCATGTCAGAAGCAAGGAAGCTGAAAGCAGGACACATTTAGTGTTCCCTTGCTGAAGCTGAGGGAGCACATATAAAAATCTATTTTCAAAGAAATATCCACCAAAAAAAAAAAAAATCCACAAACCTAAAAAGCAGATATCATGCAAATACAGCCCTGGATGTTTTTATAGACTTGAGGGCCTCCGAATATTAATACACAATAGAAGTGTGTTGAGTATACCATAAAAAGCAGTGGGTTTAAACTTAGGTTCAGATTACAGGCTGGGTCTTTTATCTATTGTTCCTGTAACCTCAGTGGCCCAGCTACAAAAGGAGATAACAGTAACTATTCTGCAAGGTTGTTTGGAAGACCAAATTTATATATATATAGGAAACATTTTTATAATTATGCAAGGAGGGAAGGAGGTAGATTACACAATTTAGAATGACTGTTCATTTCAACAATTTTTCATTTAAAAATTGTCTTTCCGGGCCCCTGGGTGGCTCAGTGGGTTGAAGCCTCTGCCTTCAGCTCAGGTCATGATCCCAGGGTTCTGGGATCGGGCCCTGCGTCGGGCTCTCTGCTCAGCGGGGAGCCTGCTTCCTCCTCTCTCTCTGCCTGCCTCTCTGCCTACTTGTGGTCTCTGTCTGCCAAATAAATAAATGGAATCTTTAAAAAAAAAAAAATTAAATAAATAAATAAATTATTGTCTTTCCTTTACCAAAAAAAAAGCCTCAATTATTTGGAACCTTTCTTTAGGTGATATTCCTTATTGGTTGACAACACCAGATAAATAAAGCACTACCTATGAATTGAAAATGCATACATCATTTCTTAAATCATCATACACATAATTTAAAAGCAATGAAAAAGTGGAAAAACATATTCACAACCTATACAAGAAGGGTTTAATAACTTTAATGTGTAAAGATCTCCTAAATATTAATGAGAAAATGTTGGACCATTGTCATGAACAAGCAATTTAAAAAGAATTACAATTGTATTCGATATATTGGTTTAAATGTTAATTAAAAAGTGAGATAATATTTGCACCTATGACCTTGATACGGATTTTTTTTAATTATTGTAATGCCCATTATTGATTCGGATGTGGGGAAACAGGCACCTTTAAACACTACAAGGAAAAAGAGAAACTGGCAGTCAGCCTAGAAGGCAAGTTGGCAGTTTACATTAAAAGGCTCAAAATGCTATTTACTCTTTCATCCAGAAATACTAGTGAATGTATACAAGGAGTAATAGAAAAGAATAGTCATCTCTTTGAGAGACTGGGAAATCCTAAAGTCTTTGTTCAGCTAATAGGGAAATCGGTAAATTATAATTATGGTTCACTCACATAAAGGAATATATATGAATTTACCCAATCCTATGAAGTACAGGAAGTACTATGAAGTACATCCTAAAAACATAATGTTAAGGGAAAAGGTACAAACTACATACTGTATATTGTGTGCTACAATAATAGTATACTTTTAAAAAACTATATGCAGAAGCAAAAGTTCAGGTGAAAATCACATAAACGTGATAATAATTATTTAGAATGATGATGGGTGATTCTCAGTTCCTCTTTCGGCTTTGTTTTAATTTTCTACTTTTTCTATTTTACCTTCACCATGTATTGCTCTTTCAATGAGGTAATTAAAATAAATGTGTATTAATTTTTATAGAACTTGAATATAAACCATACCATTTATTAGAAAATAGGGAATTCCTACAACAAGCTTACATTTACATAAAATGTTGTTTGTAACACTTTTGCATGCATTTTTGTTTAAGGCTCTGTGGCATATCTATTATCACCCCAATTTTAAGGATGAAGAAACTAAGTTACTTAACAAAGTCATCCCATTGATAAATTACACAGCTCTGTCTTAAATGCAGCTCTTCTGAGTTTAAGGCCATGGCCCTCTCCACGGCTCCAGGAGCTGCCTCCCACTTAATCCCTGCCTGAAAAGAAGCCAACTGAGCATTAAAATACAGTATCTTTAGCACTTCTATTCCAAATGCCTTTAGGCACAAGCCAGCATATCATTATTTTTCATTTCATTGAGTTTTTTTAATGACAAATTTTGACTGCGAACTTCTTTCAGACTGGAGAGTTCAAATTAAAATGTCAGTTTTGATTCAGTGAAGATGCTTTACTTTCAAAATATTTAAGGAAAATATTTTCATTAAAACCAAGATGATTGGATGTTAGACTGTATAAATGTCATGATAAGTTCCACCGTTTGATGAAATGACTTCAAGCCCTATTGGACAAATCCTGAAACTTTAAAATGCAGGAAAACACTCTCATTACAAATATATATGTGCCTATGTATATTCACATAAATATTTTAAATGTATGCAAAAATTCAAGGTCCTTATAATACAATTTGTCAGTGTCTACGGCAAACAATCCAATTTGTTGACAAGCAGTCTCCAACAATTATTGACAGATAGCATCCATTAGACTTCTGGATACTAATATAGCTCTCATTGATGAATTGCTATGCCTTTTGCTAAGCCTCATTTCTTTCCATATATATATGTTAACTCCTTTGTAGTCATTTTCTTCTACAGGAGATCAATGAAGACTTTTGAGGTTTACTTTAGTCTAGGTTGACAGTCTCCAGATAAACAAAACAAAAATTTTATAGATCTCTCATGCAGAATTATCCTGCAATTTATCATATCCAATCACCATACTCCACAATAATCAAACACTTCACAAAAACCTATTAGAGTCAGACCTCATAGGCAGTTTTAGTTTTAATGTAATTCATCCAAAGTTAGGTACTGATCTCTTCAACCACGGATCACGGCTGGCTTAAGAGAAGATGCTTTTGCACAAATCCCATTTCTTTCTCTCTCTCTCTCTCTCTCTTTCTTTTTTGAATTAATTTTACTTATTTATTTGAGAGGAGAGAGACATAGAAGGAGAGAGAGAGAGAGAGAGAGTGCGCGCACGAGAGAACGCATGAGAGGGGGAGGGGCAGAGGGAGAGGGAGAAGGAGACTCCTCAGTGAGCTGGGAGCCCGATGTGGGGCTTGATCCCAGGACCTGAGATCATGACCTGAGTTGACGGCAGATGCTTAACAGACTGAACCACAAAAGTGCCCCTGCACAAATCCCATTTCATCTCTCCTTTCTGTCTTCTAGAACCAAGAAGGATCGCACCCCACCTCAGCTCTCTCCCTTTACAGTCACTCTCTTCTGAAATTTCCAGTGAAGATAAGAAGGAAAGGGTGTCTTTATTCCTTCCTCTTCTGGGAACTCCTGAGTACTCTTCCCCAGGACACAGGAAGCTAAATCCGAACCAGATGCTTGTTGATACTGCTGTTCTAGCCTGGCACTATTTTCTCTCCTCTCTTCTACCTTCCCTCTTAGCACTTATCTTTACTTTTCTGCCTCACACAACTACCTCCAGCTCTCCTTGAGATGTCCCCAACATGACCTTTTGCTAAAGGAAATTAAGAAGCTTTCCAATGACACATCCTGAATCATCACAATCTTTGTTGCTTGTTTTGTCTTCACCACTTGAACCACTGAAAGACTCCTCCTCAGCCATACACATGCCCTAGCACAGATATTTTATGTCTTACTTCTAGTTGGTCTTATTGCACATGTAAGGTAATTCCAAAAACATAATTACAAATATTTAATTTTTAATGGATTCAATCCAATTAATCCTACTTAAAAATAGGTAGTCTACTGAATTTAACCAGATTTCCTTAGCCACTGTTTTTAGACATAGTAAATCGTAAGCGGACAGATCCATTGGAAAGCAAAATAAAGAGGGCTTTGGTGATGTCCAGTTTCAGAAGTGTTCTCTAGGTCAATCCAAAGTTCAAGTTAACAATTATTTATAGAGTACTTATAACACTATTCTAAATTCATTGAGGTTACAATAGAAAAATAAGGCAAATTAGTTGAGAATTCAGAAGTATACATAAAAAATTTAGAAAAAAATGAAAAAATATAAAATGTAATACAGATATATAAAAGATATACGTATATGTTATAAAGTGTATAATTAAAAGGCAATCACTGAGACAAAAGCCAGAAGTACTAAAGAAACTCTCGTAAGTGAAATATTGGCAAGGACAGATTTTGTGGAAGATAGAGAACTCAAAATGGACCACGCGTCTCAGAAACATTTCAGAAAAAACCACAGAAAGGACACAAGGTGTAAATTAACGAAAGTGTGTGACTAGAACTAAAAGCTGTAGGAAATAGAGGACCTTATTCACATGATTCACATACGTCCCATGCCAGAAAACTCAAAATGGCTGTAAATTCTCTTTTCATCAAGAGTTAGAGTCTGTCTGGAAAATTCCTGAGTCGGGGTTGATATTGTGGATTTCTTTGGCCAGTGGGAACTTGGCAAGCATGACACAAGCAGAGGCTTAATAAACACTTGCACCTTGTACAGAATTTTGCTGTTCTCAATACCCTGAGACTACCAGGGATGGAAAGAACCCAAGCGAGTCCACTGAGGGATGAAAGATGAAATATCTCAAAGAGAAGTGAGGTGACACAGACAACAATTACCCTTCTTGCCGAAGCCTGCCACCTGCCAGTGATGAAAGTGAGGGGAGCTGACCACAGAAACATAAGCACACCCAACGGATATCCATAGAGCCAATCCACAGCATGCAGCCTGCCCACAAAATTTACACACACACACACACACACACACACGCACGCACACACACACACACGTACGTACTCTTTTTATTTTTGTTTTTTGCAAAATTGCTATCATCCACTTAACCAAGTAATTCTCAGTGTTCAGTTTTTCCTTCCAAATTACCTTAACCATTATCGTCAGAGTAAGTTTTCAAAAAAAGAACAGCTTTGATTCTCTCACTCTTCTGATTGCAAAATTCTACCAAGTATTCATTCATTCATTCATTCATTCAACACATGTTACCCAACCATCTACTATGTGCCAACCTTTAATATAGATGCAGGAAACGCAGCCTTAAAAATGTTGTACAAAGTCCTAGCTCTATAAGATGAAAAAACATTCTAGCTCATTATTTTCTACAGTAAAGGCTCTCTAGTCTGGCTCCACATAAGATCATCGGGACAGATTTACAACTATGTGCTGAACATAAACAATAGAATGACAAACCATACACTGTTTAAATGGCTATCCACAGGGAGAGGAAGCAGGGACGCTGATGGGACAGGCTGAATGACTTTGACAATAATTTGTTTTCTAAATGTAACTTTGAAACCATGTGAAAGTTGTACATAGATACAAGACAAAATTACATTTATGAATTAATTTATAAACATTAAAATAAGGTAAAATAAATGAGCCTGAATATGTAACAAACTGCTGATAAAAATCAAATAGATGAACTATTCAAAGTAATCTTAAGACAGAGCAAATGTCTATACATCCTTAGTGGCATATACATCAAGAACAAAAAGGTTAAAAGAATAACATTGCAGCAGTACTATTATTGGAGAGGTGTTAGTATTCTTAAGGGGGTTTTGTTTGTTTAATACATGTGAAAAGAATGCATGTACAAAGAACAGAGCCATGAGAAAGCATTGGTTCAACAGCAATGAAACTACAAGAATCAGGATTTGGGGAAGGAGGACAAGATTACCTAAACATTTTTTAAAAATTGGAAATTGCAACCAAACTAAGCAAATAAAATCCCTACTAGCCCATAGTTATGAAGTCTTCATAAGACTCCATGATCTTTTTATTAAACGACTGGGCCTTAACTAGCTACTCTAGGGTTCCTCATACACAAAACAGAGATAAGGGGATTCCTCTGACTGCTGTCCCTGTTGTTAAATGTTCTCCCCACCCCCATCTTCTTCATGAAGCAGGTTTCCACCCTCCCAACTCAAAAGAGGATGTGTATCATTCTGTAGACATCTGTCTTCTGGTGCCACCCCTTGCATTTTCTCAATTTACCAGATCTTCAGCTGTGTTCTAGGAACACCATGTCCCATGCTGTTAAGCTAGACATCTATGCTAAGCATACAAGACAATGACTGACAGTGAAAAAAATGTGTTTAATTATTTACTCAATTCATTTGGTGTATCTCAAAAGGTGAAATACTTTTCTTCATCTATCAGTGAAAAAGTCAGAAATTGATTTCAAGGGGCATCTGGGTGGCTCAGTAGGTTAAAGCCTCTGCCTTTGGGTCAGGTTATGATCTCAGGGTCCTGGGATAGAGCCCCGTATCGGGCTCTCTGCTCAGCAGGGAGCCTGCTTCCTCCCTCTCTCTCTGCCTGCCTCTCTGCCTACTTGTGATCTCTCTCTCTGTCAAATAAATAAATTAAATATTTTAAAAAAGAAATTAATTTTTAAAAAAGCTAGCAAATGGCAAACCATTCCTGAAAGTCAAAGTCACATATATAGTGCACCCGAGAAAAAAGGAAGGGCAAGACAGTTTCTACCCACATTCACAAGTTTCATCAAATACTGGATCTACTTAAGGGTAGAGAGAAAAGGCAAAGTTCAAAAAGGAGTAGGTTATTAAATGAGGCATTTGCTATACTCCTTTTTTTTTTTTTAGTATTTTATTTATTTATTTGACAGAGAGAGAGAGAGATCACAAGTGGGCAGAGAGGCAGGCAGAGAGAGGGGGAGGCAGGCTCCCTGCTGAGCAGAGACCCCCAATGCGGGGGCTCAATCCCAGGATGCTGGGATCATGACCTGAGCCGAAGGCAGAGTCTTAACCCACTGAGCCACTCAGGTGCCCCTGCTATATTCCTTTTAAGAGCACCAGGTAGAGAACAAGTTTTCTAAACTGGATCTAGGAAGTGGAATGTGGAATCAATCCATCCTTTTCCAATTAAGGGCTGCCCAGTGATTAATGAATTTTAAAAACATGACTAAATAAAAACAAACCTCACACACCCTCCCTGGCCCCACAAAAAAATGAATGAATAAATAAATAAATAAATAGTTACCAAAGGCCAGGGAAGCGATGGCAAAAATGAACCATTGGGACTTCATCCAGATAAAAAGCTTTTGCACAGCAAAGGAAACAGTTGACAAAACCAAAAGACAACTGACAGAATGAGAGAAGATATTTGCAAATGACATGTCAGATAAAGGGCTAGTATCCAAAATCTATAAAGAACATATCAAACTCAACACCCAAAGAACAAATAATCCAATCAAGAAATGGGCAGAAGACATGAATAGACATTTCTGCAAAGAAGACAGTCAAATGGCTAACAGACACATGAAAAAGTGCTCCACATCACTTGGCATCAGGGAAATACAAATCAAAACCACAGTGAGATACCACCTCACACCAGTCAGAATGGCTAAAATTAACAAGTCCAGAAATGACAGATGTTGGCAAGGATGCAGAGAAAGGGGAACCCTCCTACACTGTTGGTGGGAATGCAAGCTGGTGCAGCCACTCTGGAAAACAGTATGGAACTTCCTCAAAAAGTTGAAAATAGAGCTACCCTATGACCCAGCAATTGCACTACTGGGTATTTACCCTAAAGATACAAACGTAGTGATCCGAAGGAGCACATGCACCTGAATGTTTATAGCAGCAATGTCCACAATAGCCAAACTATGAAAGGAGTCTAGATGTCCATCTAAAGATGAATGGATAAAAACAATGTGGTACATATCTACAATGGAATATTATGCAGCCATCAAAAAGACACAAAATGGTGCCATTTGAATGACATGGGTGGAACTAGAGGGGATTATGCTAAGTGAGATAAGTCAGTCAGAGAAAGAGAATTATCAAATGATTTCACTGATATGAGGAATTTGAGAAACAAGAGAGAGGATTATAGGGGAAAGGAGGGGAAAACGAAACAAGACAATATCAGAGAGGGAGACAAACCATAAGAGACTCTTAGTCTCAGGAAACAAACTGAGGGCTGCTGGAAGGGAAGGGGGGTGGGAGGGATGGATGATTGAGTGATGGACATTGCGAGGGTATGTGCTATGGTGAGTGCTGTGAATTGTGTAAGACTCATGAATCCGGTACCCCTGAAACAAATAATATATTATATGTGAATAAAAATCAAAAGGAAGAAAGAAGGAAGGAAGGAATGGAAAGGAGGGAGGAAGAGAGGGAGGAAGGAAAAAAACAACAACAACAACAACAACAACAACAAAAACAAACCTAAATGTGTCAGCTTATTCTTCAGAGTGGATGGAGCTGGGAGCAGCTTCAAGGACCCAAATTCGTGTGTTAGAGAGTCATCACAAGCATGCTTTGCTTTTAAGGGGAGGCGGGGGGGAAAACCGAAACAACCAAACAAAAACTAGAATTGTTTGCTGTTCTCCCAAGACACAATTATTCAAAGGAACGAGTCCTGAGAGGCAGAAGAGGATCATACCTATGGACCTTGTCTCCCACGAGCGCACGTGAGTAGGTGCAGGGTATCTGTCATGACTGCGGAAACGAATTTTAATCTTTCCTCTTGAGTTTGATTGAACATTGCTTTTAGCGCAAGGCCGACACCAGCTGTGCAGGAAAGGCTCTGGAGAGCCGTTCCCAGCAGCACACGGCTGCGGCTCTTCCGCGGTTCCGGAAGCCCCAGGGCAGCCAATATTGCCTTGTCCGATACATTCTTTTTGCTTTTCTGGGTGAGCGCAGAACAGACCACGTACTCCACTGCCTTCAGGCCACCGGCGGACTTTTCAGCAGCCCCTGCAGTGACAGGCTTCTGTTTGTTCTTGGCAAGTTTCTCAGTGGTAGAGGTCAGTTTGGGTCCCAACAAGCAAGAAAGGAGTGTTTGGACAATGGTGAGTTATATCTCTGGCACCCACTTTTCCTTCGCATTTTCAAAGAGGAAGGAGAGACCCCTGAAAAACAGACTGGATATCCATCTGTTTGTGGATAACTCAGGGGTCCTAATCTCTCAGAATCCTCTTGCCCTGCAGTATTGGAAGTCCAAGAGAATCTGGCTGTCCACCAGTCATTACTGTGACTGCATCGCTGTCAGAAGGAGTCGGTTAATACTCAGATGGAAATCTGTTTGTTGTGTAAGATATCAGGAGACGTGTTTTACCAACGGCGCCATCGCCCAGAACAACACATTTAATTGTCTGCATTGCTGAAACTGTTTTGTATCCAATTTAAACATTTCAGATTCAGTGATGCCCTCAGGTCCTCCTCCAGGACACTGGCAGCCCTACTGCGGGGTCCCCTCGGCTCTGGTATTGTTAATTTGAAAGGTCCATGTGTGCATTATAGGGTAAAGCAAATGACTTAGTGTAAAACATTCTCTTTCTAATCTTCCTGATGTCATTGAGAACTGGAATTTGGGGGAAAGCTAGGGAAAAGGAGATACTCTGTGGTTCTGGCTTTGAATTAAAAAGTATCAGCATAAATTTGTGATATGAGGTTACCTTAAAAAAGAAACTCTTCCCTAGCTCTTTCTATTGAAGAGGTTCAGAAACATTGCTTAATAGCAATGAGAACCATCTAGACTGTAGACTTAAAAATATGGTTTCCTACTAAAGAGCTCTTTGGAGAAATAACTGAGTGTAGGTTTGGGGCAGGAAATGTAGGTGATGTATGTGTTGATACTGAAACATCTTGTCATATCAGATAGCAGATAATATTTTAAATACTGTTAGGGTCATGTCAAAAGAACTCAGGAGCCAAATGAAAGAGGTTCCGACCAAGCAAAGAGAGAACAATCTTACCATCAATAACAATAACATTGCAATGGACTGGAAAAGTCCATACAGGTTTAAATTCATATTTAATAGCAAGTCAAATAATAAATCTAATAATTAGATTCCATTACATGTTGCTAATGAACAAATTCATTATTTTGAAAACTGATAAACAAGGGAAAGAGTCGTGTATCCTGCCTTTCCTATTTAAACTGAACCATTTTTTAAGCAACTAGTAGATGAGAGAAAATGCCTCTACAGTATTCCAGCAAGTTAATGAAGATAAGATAGAATGTCATCATTTTACAGTGTATACTAAATAAGTGGCTCCAGGCATTATCAGTGGTTGCTAACTCTTCAATAAGAGAGATACATAGATATTACATGCTCCTGTTGAAAGAACACACCTAGAAAATGGTCTTGTAAACAAAACAAAATAAAAAACCAACAAAACAAAAAAACCCTGGACACTAAATCTTATTAAACCTCTAGATCCAAATATCTATAAATGATTAGAAAATTAGTTTCATGATACCACAGGAATGTAATCAGTAAAATGCAGGGTGAGAGAAACTGTAGGACAATCTAGTTTCTTGAAGAAAACTAAACCAAGAGAGAGAGAGAGAGAGAGAGAGAGAAATGGAGAGGAAACACATAGATTGAAGGAGACTTATCCACCACTCACTATGTGTAGATCTAGTCAAAACTATGATTCAAACAATCTGTAAAAAATTATACACATACACAGAATTATGAAACAGTAAAAAATCAGAACACAACTGGCTATTCCATGATATTTAAAAATTACTGGTCGGGATGCCTGGGTGGCTCAGTGGGTTAAGCATCTAACTTTTGCTCAGGTCATTATCCCTGGGTCTTGGGTTCAAATCTTGCATTCAGCTTCTTGCTCAGTAGAGAGCCTGCTTCTCTCTCTGCCTGCTGCTCCCCCTGTTTGTTCACAATCTCTCTCCTGCTCACTCTCTCTCTCTCTGACAAATAAATAAATAATCTTTTTAAAGATTACTTTTTTTTTTTTTTAAGATATATTCATTTCTTTGTAAAGAGAGTAATGCCTGGAGCCACTTATTTAGTATACACTGTAAAATGATGACATTCTATCTTATCTTCATTAACTTGCTGGAATACTGTAGAGGCATTTTCTCTCATCTACTAGTTGCTTAAAAAATGGTTCAGTTTAAATAGGAAAGGCAGGATACACGACTCTTTCCCTTGTTTATCAGTTTTCAAAATAATGAATTTGTTCATTAGCAACATGTAATGGAATCTAATTATTAGATTTATTATTTGACTTGCTATTAAATATGAATTTAAACCTGTATGGACTTTTCCAGTCCATTGCAATGTTATTGTTATTGATGGTAAGATTGTTCTCTCTTTGCTTGGTCGGAACCTCTTTCATTTGGCTCCTGAGTTCTTTTGACATGACCCTAACAGTATTTAAAATATTATCTGCTATCTGATATGACAAGATGTTTCAGTATCAACACATACATCACCTACATTTCCTGCCCCAAACCTACACTCAGTTATTTCTCCAAAGAGCTCTTTAGTAGGAAACCATATTTTTAAGTGGGGAGGGGCAGAGACAGAGGGAAAGAATGTCCAGCAGACTCACCACTGAGGGCAAAGTCTGACAAGGGGCTGCTCTCAAGACCCCAAGATCATGATCTAAGTTGAAACTGGGTTGGATGCTCAACAGACTGAGCCACACAGATACCTCTAGAAAAATCACTCTTTTTAAAAAGCGTTTAAAGAGTATTATGGCACTTTTACATTCTTACTTAGAGATACATACTGAAATGCTATGAATGAAATTTTGAGGGAGGCGAGATGGCAGAAGGGTAGGGGAACTCATTTAATCTGATCTCTTGAATTCGGCTAGATAACTATCAAATCATCCTGAACACCTATGAATTCAACCTGAGATGTAAGAAAAGAATTGCTGAAATTCTACAAATAGAAAAGCACCAGTGGTTCCAAGGTAGGAGGTGCGGAGAAGTGGATCCAAGGGCTATATCGAAGCATAAACAGCGTGGGGAATGAGCCTCGTTAAGCCAGCTACTGGAAAGTGATAGAGCCCCAGAGCACAAAATTAGAACTTTTAGAAATCTGAAATGTTATAGATGAAATTTTATAATGTACAAGATTTGTTTCAAAATCATATAGAAGGTGAGAAGGCTAGTAGAGGTACAAATGAAAATATAGCTGGTACAGCTTTTGAAATTAGGTGGTGGGTGCATAGGTGTTCACTATAGTTTTCTCTGTACACACACACACACACACACACACACATATGTAGATACATATATATATATTTAAATATATGTATTTAAATTTTCCCATAATAATATGATGGAATATTACTCAGCCATAAAAAAGAACGAGAGCTTGCCATTTGCAACAACATGGATGGATGTAGAAAGTATTATGTTAAGTGAAATAAGTCAGACAGAGAAAGACAAATATCACATATGATTTCACTCATATGTGGAATTTAAGAAACAAAACAAAGAAACCAAAACAAAGGGGAAAAAAGAGAGAGGCCAACAAAAACAGACTCTTTAATAAAGAAAACAAAACGATGGTTACCAGAGGGGAGTAGATGGGGGGGAGGGGGGAAGGGGTGAAGTAGATAAAGGGGATTAAGAGTACACTTACTGTGACGAGCATTAAGTGTACTCTTCTAGTGAGGTTGAGTCACTATATTGTACACCAGAAACTAATGTAACACTGTGTGTTCATTATACTTCAATTTTTTAAATTCTATAATAAAAAGTAAAAGATATATACATTGATACAAAGGCCCTGTGTTCAGAGATTCTAATTTAATTGGCCTAGGGGTTAGACAGGAAAGAAGGAGCCTGAGAGGAAGGAGGAGGAGGAAGAAGAGGAAAGGAAGGAAGGAAAGGAGAAAGGGGGGAAGAGAGGGCGGAAGGAGAAGGCCAGCACTCTGCTCCGGTAGGACGCCTATGCAGCCTTACTTCCAGCTCCTCGGCCCTGTCTGTTTCTCAGGGGTTCTAACCGAATGCACTGGGATCCATGCTGAGAAAACAGGCTGACTCCTGGGTCTCATCCCAGAGGGTCTTTCAGGAGACTAAGGAGGCCTTGGGGGTATGTGACTGTGCTATAAACCCATGCCAAAATGCTCTCAGACGGGGATTTCTCGTTGTTCCCTGTACACAACCCTCACATTATCATTCATGGTTTTGTTCATTTTATTCCTTCCTTCTTCTACCTGAAATGTCTTCCCCTTATCTTTATCCAGATCATACCTACTCAATAACCAAGTTTAAAAATCACCCATGCATGAAGCCTAATCCCTTCAGCTGAAGGGATTCTTCCTCCTGTGAACTCAGTTTTTCGGCCTTCCACAGGTTTTCTCTTTGTATTTAATGTTTCAGCTCCCTTACTCAACAATTAAGTCAGAGAGTCTTTTTTACATATCTTTGTAATTTCACAGAATTTAGACATATTGAAGAGTTCGGTAAGCCTATGCTAAATCAAAGAAGTAATGAAAACCTAACAGTTGAGAGTGTCCGGATGCTTACCTGTAAGCTCTCTTAAGAACTACTTAACGTCCCCCATTCTGCCCTCAGTATGCAAAGAAGCTTCCCTAGGAAAGGTGGTTCTGGGAGGAAGGCAGCTCAAGAGAAAAGGCTATCAGCATTTCTCAAGAATCAGCCAAATAAGCTATAAAATCTTAACTACTATCTAAATCAAAATGCCATGCTTACCATTTTTACAAGCTAAAGAAATTGGTTTAAAGAAAAATATTGCAAAGTACTATTTTACATCTAATAACTGTCCAGAAAGTGTTGACTATCCGAAGAGGCCATGTTTTATAAAAATGTAAATAAATATGCTTTTATGTATAAATATGCTACAATATTATGAGTCTTCTAAAGAAAAGGGGTATGTTTTTATAAAGACCTTATACTTCAAGTTCCTGAAAGAAATGATAAAAAAAAAAAAACTTTCAAACTTTGATTGGGAGGCTTATCATTATAAATTAATGCATGGCACTCATTGAGTGCCTGCTGTGCTCAGCAGTTGACCTGATTCTCTCCCTCAGTCTTCTGTGAGTTAGGATTATCCACAGCTTGTCAAGGAGAACAGTGAGACCTGTAGAGTGCTCAGGTCACTCAACTGGCAGAGATGGTATTCAAGCCCTCATATGCTTCGTTCTTTCTTGCTGTACACCTTTTTTTTTTTTTTTAAGATTTTTTTTTTTAATTTATTCATTTGACAGACAGAGATCACAAGTAGGCAGAGAGGCAGGCGGAGAAAGAGCAAGGGAAGCAGGCTCCCAGCTGAGCAGAGAGCCTGATGCGGGGCTTGATCCCAGGACCCTGGGATCATGACTTGAGCTGAAGGCAGAGGCTTTAACCCACTTAGCACCCAGGCGCCCCTTTGCTATACATCTTTATTTTCTTAGAACTCTCCGATATTTTGAGAGGAAAACCACACATGGCCAGGAAAAGGAGTGGGAAAGTGAAAGGTGGGTGGATTAGAGGACGAGAAACAAGACGGAGGACTTTTCAGATCTAGGTTCCCATTCACCACCTTTCTTTTCCTGTGTTGGACCTCTCTAATCTTCAGCTTCCTTCTCTGAAGTAATATGAACCATTTGGAGCTGTTGTGAGGACTGTGTAAAGTGATGCATATGAGGATCCTGGCTCAATAAATGGAAGGTATTGGTAAAAGCAACTGGTGGGGTCAACGTCAATCTCATTCTGAACAGGGTGTTCTTGTAAATTTCTTGTTACTAGGTCATCAGCTATTTCAGTGAAACAAAATGACTGACTTTTCACCCTACACAGATTCTGCTGAAATCACTATCTAATTTGTTGTTCTTTGGGGAGTTTTCTTGTCAAATATCTTAAAGCATTACATATATACATATACATATACATATACATCATATACGTATATGTATATATATATATATACACACATATATATATTTGAAAATGTTGCAGATCTTTGTCAAATCCCAAACCTACCAGTTAAGTTGCTCTCAACTACCTCCCTTCCCATTATCTGTCACATAAGCGGAAGCTCCACTCTGCACAAATCTTGCCCAAAGGGATGAAACTCAGGAAGGGTCAATGCTGTACACTTGTCACAATCAGCCTCTACAGCAGCTTTTCTGCAGCTTGTTTTACTTTACCCAGAGATAATGATCATTATTTTTTCCTAGAGCAATCCTTCCTAAAGGCTCAGACCTGACAGAAAGAAATGTTCTAGGAAGGACACTGGAACACACAGGATGGCATTTTTCCCTATTTCTCTCTCCCTAATTAAATTGGTTTTATCCTAAACCAATAGGAAAACATTGACTTCTTAGGATACCCAGGTTAGGGGGGAAAATATATTTTTATATATATATATAAAATGTAATATATAAATATATAATACATATAATAAATATAATAAATAATATATATTTCCTCCCTCCCAGAATCCATTTGTACCATCCATCCAGAAGGTCAATAAGGAATTTATTTTATTTTTCTTTAAGATTTTATTTACTTATTTTTTCATTTATTTAACAGAGAGAGAGGGCACAAGCAGGGGGACCAGCAGCGGGAGAGGGAGAAGCACACTCCCCACTAAGCAAGAAGCCCAAAGCGGGACTTGATCCCAAGATCAAGATCAAGCCAAAGGCAGACACAACCCACCTGAGCCGAAGGCAGACACAACCCACTGAGCCACCTGGGCGAAACTGGGATTTTATGGCATGGTCTGACTCCATGATTAAATTCTGAGGTGACCCAGTGCTTAGAGATGCAAATTCTTCTGCCTTCAAACTGGTGTGAATCTTGAGTGATTGAGACAGTAGTGAAAGGCACCAAAAGAGATTAAACACCACTGATGAATTATATTTTTATTGACCAATTATAGCCACAGATATTATCTATGGAAAAATGTTAATAATCTCTACATCATTTGTAAGAAACATAAATTACTAACCAATATAAACAATTCCTAATTGTGTACAATCTTTGGTCCTCAAAACAAGCCTGTGCCTTCTTACACCTGGACTGAAGAAGAAAGTAATAAAGTGTCTTTTTATAATTTAGAAATAACTTTATTAAATATTTTGACAGAATGATCCAGATATCCATACTAATGAGCATACATGTTTTTCCTGGCAAATAGTGTGGTTCTCGTACCTCTACAATGGCTGAGTCTCTTGCTCTCTGGGGGAATATTTCACATACTAATTTATTCTCCCTTTATTCACACAGAGCTAAGATTGAAGAGGTTATCCTTTTAATGTAACACAAGCATTTCTTAATACTTAAGATCATTCATGTTTTTCTAAAAGATATGTTCAGAGGTTTACACTTTTAATAATACAGCTATTGTAAATGTAAATACAAAAAACATAAGACATAAATACAATATTAAAAGTATAATCTTGTTGTGGAACCAGCACTAAAAAAGGATTTTTATTGTTAAAATCTTCCTGAAAGCACTCTGCATTTATGAGATTAAGCTGTTGTGAAGTCTGTTTTATCTATCCCTGAAATTATTTTGTCAGTCTTTTTAACTATCTAAGTATTTTTTACAGTTAGAATTAAAAACCCAAACCTATCATTAGTATTCTTATAAATCCTGAGTAGAAAATCTGTTTACCAAGGAAAAGAAACAGAAAACTTCTTCTTAAGCAGGGGATGCGCTACAACCAGAAACAAAGCATAAACGATGTAAACAACGCATTTTCCCAAATTTTTATTTTTCTCAATTAGAATGATCGAGAAGACAAATTATAGCCAAATATGCAAGGGAAGCTTGGCCATGCTTCCAGGACAAGGGATTAAGCTTTCTTCAGTGCTCCTGTACCATTCTACATTGGTTGCTGAGTAGCATTAGCATAATCCTGAATTATTAAGAAAATGAGAGGTCAGATTTACTTTACAGGAGAATTCGACTTATCTGAATCAGGACTGAGAGGGTCGTAGCATTCCAGATGTGAGCCTGGTGGTAGGTGTAAAGTGCACCACATGGAGAGAATGTGCACAGTAAGGAAAAAGACAAATTACCCAGAGCTATTACTGTCATTAGTTCCATCAGCCTGGGAAGCCCTCCCACAGCATTTTCAGAGCAGTGTGTGGAGAGGGCCTGGGGCTTATCACATCTCGCAGGGGGTCGTCTTCCGCCGGGCATAGTCACATAGCTTGACATTTCAGTTAAAAAAAAAAAAAAAAAAAGTCTGGGCCTTCATTCTCCATGCAGGCTTCTGTCTCGCAGCTCTACAACCGGTAGCTAAAATAAAGGGAGCCAGCCCACTGAAGGCTGCAATCATTTATCTGATGGCAGAATTGCCAGCCTTTCTAGAGGTGCACACTGTTCTTTCACATAATCAGTTTTAAGCCAGGGACAATAAGCCTGGGCTACTGTAATGTACCAGAAGCTCCTTTGGGGTTGTTTTGTTAACCTTTTTGAATATTTTGTCATAATTAAAAGGTTAGGAGCCTATGCCATGAGAAATGCAGTGAAAGAATAGAACATACCCAGTAACGTCAGATGGACTATCCCATTTACACCGTGGTACCATGAAACAATGGTAACCAATGAGAAGGACGTAAGGGGCCAACTGATGTAACAAAGACTTTTTCCCAAATGTTTTTGATTCTAGAAGTCCATGTGGATAATATTTACCATAAGATATGAAGCAAAAGAACAGAATACAATATATATTTGTACATCTTATATATGTAATGTATATTCACACAATAATCATAACTAGGTAAGAATCTGTGCTTGCAGCAAGTTATATGCAAAAGAGAAATGGGTTGTTCTAGGCGGGTATGATTTTTTTTTTTAATTATCTCTTCATTATTTGTTTAAATCCTTTTAATGTTGCATATTCTCCTCGATAAAAGAGCATATACAAATATTCTCATGAAGGAACTAGGAACAATGAAAAGGAAAACAAATGTAAAAACATAAAGCATCCTCTACTCTGTCTAAAATCAAGAAAAAGCATAAAGACTCAGCATCCATCTCAACAGGGAACAAAGAAAAATATGCACAGGACCAAGTAAATTCATCCAAGAAAATAATACTTTTCCTATACCCTTTTTAATAATAATAATAATAGTAATAGTAATAGTAATAGTAATGCTACCTCAGGGTTTTTTACATAGTAGACACACATCAGACTAGTCCAGCAACCCTTTCTTAAACACATGAAAAAGTGGTTCAGAGAAACTAAGGAACATGCCCCAGGCCAAAGAGCAAGTATTAATATCCCAGTCTGTCTGACTCCAATAAATTACAGCACTCTCTCTCTCTCTACCCCGCAACCCTGTCTCTTTATCTCTGTCTGACATTCTCTCATTATTTCATTAAATTCCAGTCCTCAATCTGAAATAGCCCTATTTCCTGTTTCTTCCTTGCCTTTAGCCCTTAATAAAGCAGTGCAGTTCTCATCTGACTTTGGCAGGTCTGATAGTCACTCATACTTTAATGTATACACAGTAGGAAAATATTGAGTACTTATTCTGCATTGTGCTGGTTCTGGGGATACAAAGCTGAAAAGAAAAATTGACTCTGGGCACCCACAGGCAAGTGGTGGATGCAAGCATGCAAGTAGCAAAGGTGCGCACCTGGGGCCCCTGACCTCGGCTTCTTGAGGAACTGGCATCTGAACTGAGAAACCAGCAACGGAGTTGGGATTAGGCAGATGGATGGTGCATCATAGGAAATAATCCCTGTAGAGGACCGGGGGGGGGGGGGAGGGTGAATCAAAAGAAGACAAAACAAACACAGGACACTCCAGAAACCAAGTTAACCACAGAGCTGGACTTGGAAAGCAATGATAACCACACATTTTTGTAACCTACAAGTCTTGTTTTCTGAAGATCTGAAGGGTTTGCTTTTCAAGGAAGAAAAGGACTCATGATGTCAAAAATCAACACTTAAAACTTTTTAGGTTTTCCTCAATTGCATATCAATAATAAAAATGGCTTTGTGAATAGACACATCAGAATTAAGTGTTACAGTTGCAATTAATTTAAATATAACTGTGTCTCTAGTCACAAATTCTGAGGTGTTGCTCAACTTTTCTTGACTAGAGATGACTTTCCTTTTCTGCAAAATGGAATACACTTATCTTACATGTTTATAGATGAGAGAGAGAAACAATATAAGGCCAGCATCTAGTCTGGCACCTGATACACAGAAAACAACTATTAAATGGTAGTTACAGTAGAAGAGTTTCGAGAGCCAAATGTCCGTAAGTCTCATTTTTGCGATGAGAAGGAAATGCCATTTTCTCATCAGCCTCACACTTGGTTCCCATTCCTGACTGGCTATTCAAATATAATATTATTTCACACATAGCAAACTTCCACCGGGTTGATGATTTGCAAGCCTTCCTGTCCTTCCTATGCTTCCTATCCATTCCTGTTTGATATAGGAATGAGTGCTCTAGATCTGTGGCTACAGGTCACAGGAAAATCCTTGATTCATTCAGGATACAGCCTCTGGGGATGTAAGGACATTCCTAAACTAAGAAGAAAGTGTCACAAAAGATCTCATTTACTGTCTTTGTCATCCAGCCACCCACCTGGCTTATGCATGGCTTATTACTATAACACTAATTAGCTCAATGCCAAGAGGTCTGGGGACTTTTGTAGAATTCTAACTTCATTAGTTATCCTGGTATTTTTTTTTTTCAACTGTTAATTGCATTATGTCTTACAAAAAAGCAAGATCTTCATTTTACAGCATTCTAAAATATGTTGCTTATGTATTCTTGCTAAGCAAAAATGAGTGATTTCAGGCTGCCATTCTGATTTAGTAGGTGGTGGCAAAAGAAAGGATTCTCATCAAATCTCAAGTGTAAAAATAGATATACCATCATTCATTGTGAAGAAAATGTTTTTTCTGTCTAGAAGAAAGACAATTTTCTGAAAACAAATGTAGCTTGGTTTGTTGTGGCTTTTTTTTTTTTTTTTTCTCCCATAAAGACAATCAAGACTTTGTCTTTGGAAAAAAAAGACAACCAGTGTCAGGTAATTGCAAATTAATCTAGCTATAAGAGGTAAACTATGTTTCCACTATTAATATACTTTGTACATAATGTACCTATGTACTTTTAGAAAGTACATAGGGCAAACACAAATGCTAATTTTTTCAGAAAAAAAAATTATAGATTAAGTTGGAAAATATTTTATGTAACCATTCTGGATTCCACAAGAAATAGAGTAACTAAAACCTCTACAGTTCCGGGGTGTCTTCATTTTATTGCCTTATGTACTTTAACATAATCCTAAAATTAGAGCCCGGGGGTGGAAACGGAATGAATCCCTATCATTCTGAGGGAAATACAGCATTAAAGAAATCACGACGACTAAACGTTTTTAAAAGAAAGTATTTCAACTATCCTCATTGAAGTCTTTTGCTTTGTCTAGTCGTACTTTTCTGTACTCCACCTTGTGCATTTACCCATCAGATGAGGGTTTGTTCCCTTCCTGTTTCTTTTGTGTTGGCCCTCAAATCAAGTAAGCCTTTTTTCTTCTTCCTCGATTCATGGTTACCTTTACCAAAGATTTTATGCTTTATCTTCTTGTGTAGACTCCAAAATATTGGGTAGGGGATAATTGATTTTCTAAAATTATTTTGAACTACAGGTAATAATGAACCTCATATGCTTGCATGTGTTACTAAGTTTGGTTTTTATTTACTCTCAATGGGACTGCAGTGCAGGCAAACCTACAGTTGTATATGCCCTATTACCTCGCACAGAGCAAAGTAAAACTCAGAGAAACTATGAATTTTGGGGAAGAATCCATTTCAGGAGGAGCTGATTATGGCAAATTTTATCACTGATTTTTCTCTTGCCGTGGATGCCTTGGAGATGCTAAGCTGGATGCCATCTGATTCCCCAGTGTTTTCAGACTGGCAAAGCGTTAGCGGGATGATGGATTACAATACAAAATGCAGGAGGATTTTGCTTCTTGCTACCTGAATTTCTAAGGCCCAACTGCTTTCTTTACTACCTGTCATTTTCACATGGATTGCTTTTTTTCAGAGTCTTTTCAGCTGAGTTGTTATTAGTATGGTAATAGAGACCAAGGAACACCACCTTCTGATGAAACACATATTTTAGCCTAGTGTCAACAAAACGAAGCAAATTGTTAACCTCTCAGTTTTACAACATGCCAATAGACCTTTTTCCTCTTAATTTTTGCCTAGTTGCTTATAATTGCTGGATAATTATCTCTCCACACTCACTTTCTTCTGACAGCTTAGTTGTAGCCTCTGGGATTTTAACATGTAATTGGTTTGTCTGCTTAGGTTGTGGATTCTTGAGTCTTGCTAAATTCAGCAAAGCCAGGCAACCAAAGGGGTTAAAAACATTTTGTAATTCTGTCCTCCAGAGCCTTCCTAAAAGGGTTAACAGAGGTGCCAGACTCTTGTTCTTCTTCAGTCATTCTTCACAAGCGTGGTAACTAGACTCAGCGAATACTCCAGCTATCAGAGTAGAGCCCTATAGAATCACCGCACTCAATAAATGTCCAATAACAATGGTGAGGAGTTAGATGAACTATATTTAAAGTATTTCCCCCCTTAATTCCCCTCCTAAATCTGGCTTCCATCTTTGCCTCTTTATGGTATCCAATGATCTCAATTCAGCCAAGTTCAAAGGCATTTTCTCTGTCCTTATCTTCCTTGATCTTTCTGATGTATGGGGCACAGCTTTTCATACCTGCCCCTTTGAAGACTTCTGGCTTCAGTTCCTGAGACACTTCTATTGTCTTTTATTTTTCTTCATCACCACCCTGATCTCTTCACCTATTTCCCACATTTATATGTCTTTTTTTCTTCTTATACCTTCCCAGTCACTTTTCTTCCAACAGATCTTTGATAATTACTATAGTCCTTGTATCCTCTTGCTTTTTGTTTTTATTCTACACAGTTTCCTTTGTTTTCCTGAAGTTGTATAGGTGAAAAACTTACAGATATGCTCTGTCATTGATCCATTTTTTTGTACAGTTTTGAGTTTTGCACATCAAAACTCAAATATGCAGTTTCAACATAGAATGAATGCAATATATGCAGATCTCATTTTCACTTTCTCAAGTGCTCACCACTTCTTCAAAAGTCACTTCTTCAGAAAGTCTTACTTGGTCACTCTTCCTCAAATTCTCTGCACCCTTTACCTGCTTGAGGTTTCTTTGCAGCGTCTGTCACTACTCTCATCATGGTGTGCATTTGTCTGTATGGCATTGGAATGAACCACAAAAATATAGGCTTCATGAAGGCAAGAACTTTTTTGCTTTGTTCACTGCCATATAGGCAGCACGTAGAGCAGTGCATGGCAAATAATAAGCACTAGATAAATATTTGAGTGAGTTAATGAATAAGTGAGTAAGGAAGTGAACACATGCATGATTTATTCAGAATCTGTCCTTCAGATTCAGAATATATAACATCACTATATATATATATATATATATATATATATTTGTGTATATATATATACACAAATATATATATATATATTCTTCAAGGCCCAGAGTATAAATGACTTTCAGATTAGTAGTTGATGACGAAACTTAAAAGTCACAAAATAAAACTGTGACCCAGACTTGGCTTAAAAACAAATCCATATCACTACAGTATTAATATAAGCAATAAAATTCCCTCAAACAACAGTTTCTCTATAAGCCTTCTTTTTAAGGCAGAAGTTTTTTAATGCTGTTTTTTAGGCAGAAGTACTCACCGCGTGTTCTGCAGACCTCTGAAGGGGTGTCCCTGAAACTTTATCAGCAGGTCTAGGAGGTCAAAACTCTTTTCATAATAATACTGAAAAATTATTTACCTTTTTTACTTTCATTCTCTCACAAGTGGACATGGAGTTTTCCAGAGGCTTCATGATGTGTGTTATTGCCCAAGACTGAATAATGAAGCAGAATGAAAATTAAGCTCTCCTCTATAAAGCCAGATACTTCAAAGATTTACAAAATTAGAAAATTGGAAAAATTGCCCAATCTTCTCACTAAATTTTTTGTTTTGTGACCTATACTTATTTTTCATTAAACAGTTATTTATGAAAAGAAAAAGTTATTTATGGTAACACGCTATTTTAGATGAATAATAAATATTACAAAGTCCTCATTTTTAAGTTATCATACAGCAAATATTAATAGATATAACTCAGATAAACAAAAGCTTTTTGAGATCCTCCATAATTTTGAAGAGTGTGAAGGGGTCCTGAAGTCAAAATTTTGAGTCACAGCTTTCAGGAGATAAATTACAGTTTTTTTAATTTATTGAATCCCCCCGTATCACCATGCAGCGTCCCCCCTCAATTCCTGGAAGTAAGGAGAGTGGGCATCACTGAAGATGTCGATAAAATAGTTTCCATTCTCTGATCTAAGGTAGTCCCCCTTGAAGTCATCAGGGACAGAGTATTGCTTCTTTGATGTTCTGCTCTTAAACATATGAAGGAAAGAAGAAGGAATTGAGAACTGTGCTGAGAAACAGGTACAGAGGTTATTAGGAAAATGGGCTCTGTGGACTCTCATGCATAGCTAATGACTGTAAAGGGCTTTCCGGATAGAAAAGTGTCATGCCACAGCAGAAACAACCAATAGGCATCTTCTTCTCTAGGAGAAACTGCCTCCTTTCTTGATATTCCTTATAAAGAAGATTTAAAATATTCTTAGTCTGTATAGTGATTCTGGAAGATTTCAACTTGAATAACCAAAACAACATTCGTGATGAATAATATTCATCATTTTTATTCTTGGACCATCACTCAATTCTGTAATGTTACAGATTCTATTCTGTTGCTAGACACTTAGCTTTGCCCTAGAGAAAACTCTACACTGCGGCCAAAGGCTGCCATAATACACATTATAAATGCATACCTTTATCCACAAGAATGACTTCATACAGTCCATCACTACAAAATGAAAACAAATAAACAAAGCATCACTCAAATTCCAGTAAATGATTCAATGGGAACAACTTCCTTTATGTTGAGTAAGCAGTATATAACCAGCTTTGGTCTCAGGTCTCAGTGGTAGGGAAGCTACTGGATTTGCCTGAAGGAGTATTTCTGAACTATTAGTTAAGTAGGTGTTACTCCAAAAATTCTAAAGGTGGTGGTTTGGGGCGGGGGTGGGGGGGGTGGGGGGTTGTTCAGGCCTTTTTAAAAAAATAATACATCTATTTTTAAAGTAAATTCTAATTCAGCCACTACATATGCTCATCTGCACCTGCAAGACTAACCTTATCTGGGCTTAGATGGGAAGGAAACTACTTTTTAGGTCATTTTAGCCTTAGCATACTTACTATAAAGACATTGCTGGGTGAAATATCTCCAAGCCCTGTTTTGCACATGACACATAAAGACATTTCCCATTAACATTAATGAGACCTATGAATCCATTGATGGTATAATAGAACTAAAAGGTAAGGTTTTATTGGTGATACACCATCTTTCATCCAAGTGTTTTAACTTCTCATAAAATAGGCAGAAATTTGGCCATGCATAAAATGCAAGAGTGACTACTGTCTCTGAAGTTGTAAAGACTTCAAGGATACATTATAGTTTTAAAAATATGAAATGTACTGTGATATAAATACAGAATTCTAAGTGGTAATCTCTAAAGTATTTCCATGTATTAATTTAGAAAGTGAATGATTTCAGAATTTACTAAGCATTTTCATTCTCCAGAAACTGATAATCTATATATTCCATATTTGATCATTTTAGACATCAGCATTCATTGTTAGTGAAAGCAATTATTGCATTTTACAAACAAAGTCACCTGTCTTGTTTTGTGAATTAAATCTTAAATGTATTTGGGTTGACAGGTTATTTTAATTTCAAGTATTTCTTTTTGAGAATTGATATCCCAAGACAAAAATTTCTGACTACTGGGGCGCCTGGGTGGCTCAGTGGGTTAAGCCACTGCCTTGGGCTCAGGTCATGACTCAGGGTCCTGGGATCAAGTCCCGCATTGGGTTCTCTGCTCAGCAGGGAGCCTGCTTCCCTCTCTCTCTCTCTCTCTGCCTGCCTCTCCATCTACTTGTGATCTCTCTCTGTCAAATAAATAAATAAAATATTTTTTAAAAATTTATAAAAAAAAATTCTGACTACTGATATAAAATGTTAAATAACTAGCAGGTATATTTTGTGAGTTTGAAGTGAGATTTTTCACTATTTGGTCCATAAGTATTCTTCCCTTTATTGCTTAAAATACACTGTTTCAAAGTATATATGCTTTTTTTTCACGAATCTGTCTCAGTTTTTTCTGAGACAGTTTTCCTGCTAGTACTATCCCAAAATCAAATACACTTTTTCACTTTGCTAAAGCTATTTTTAAAGTAAACCTCCTGTACATACTAAAAAACAAATTAATATTTGTTCTAATAAGTTATACTTGAATTTTTAAGACAAAGTATTTTTACCTAGTTGTGACCATTTTTTAATGAAGGAAAAGAAGACTTATTTAAAACTAATTAAGAATATTGGTAGCTTATCAAAATGACTGCGGGATAGAACCTGCATAAGTAACATTTTGCCAATCATATCTTTACTGTGCACTGAACAGCTAGTTTACTGTTAGATATTTTAGGACTATGTATGAGCAAATAGACACAACATTTTGAAGAAATATTAATTAAAAACCTACTAGGAAAAAGTAAAATCGTTCATAGCCCTTACAAGTTAATTCCCACCGTATTTTACTTTATCATATTCAGTGGCCTGTCTAGTATTATCTCCATATACCTGCTAAGTATAACAAGTTTCAACCAACACATTGTATTTGTGACAGGTCAAAATAAACAGCAACCCTTACCCATGAGAACAAGACAAGTCAGTGCCTAAGTACAGTTAAGAATTATTTTCTGGAGAAAGACTATTTTTTCCATCTCCTTACTGAAATTCATCAATTTCCTGAAACTTGGGTTTTGTCTTGCCTTGTCTTTTTTCATCTAACACACAAGGAAAATGGGAAAAGCATGATATGGATTTGTGGTGCCTCCGAAGCTGGGAGATGATGGTGTTTGTATTACCACCACATTAAGCACATAACCAAATCACTCTCACTCACATCTATGGTTAGTTTTCAAACAGAGGCAATATTATTTATTCCATGCCAGTGACACACACAGACACAGAATGTTGCTTGCAAACTACAAGAATAGTGAATAACAAGATGTAACTAGAAACTCCCTCCTTTCTGAAACAAGAGAAAAATCCCATAGGGATGGACCAAAATTATAATCAATTTAACCTCAATTAATCTGAAATGCGAGCCACAAATTCTTGATTATAAATTCCCCAAGCTTGGCTATTTGTCCTTCTAAAGAAAGGGCACTGCGAGCAAACCCTGTCATAATGGTTCCCTTGCCTCCAAGTGGATGGCAGTGCCAGCTTCTCCGTGGTAAAAGCCAGCTGGAGGATCAAGGAAGACCCATGGTTTGCCCAATGAAGCAGTCACGAAAACACTGGAGACTCACGTCACTTCTTTGTGCTCTTGGGAAAAGGAAGGGCGCTCCGCCGCCGCCGCTCAGGGACACCCTGTCCAAGATGGTGACGCATCTTTCTCGGTACATTGAGAGGCGGGGGGAGCAGCTTATTACTGAACTAAATGTTTTTATTGATCGCCCTTGAGTCAGAGCTCACTGACCCCGCAAACCACAAATGGCTATAGCGCAGAACTGTCATTTCCAGGCAGCAAGAAGAGATACGGGATTAGTCCAAGACACCTCGCCCTAGGCTTTCTCCACAGTCCCTCCACCCACTCCGCCTCCGGGGTTCAGAGTAAAGAAAGGGGAAGCAGCGTCCCCCCAACCCCCAACCAGAGGCCCTCTCTGGGGGCCTGGGTAGAAGGAAAGGAGGCAGGACAGAGTTGCGGAAAGCGCCCTCCCTCGCGGCGCGGGACCGGACTGCCGGGCGCTGGTGAACACCCCCACCCAGAGTCGGTGGCCAGAACGCGAAGAGGCCGGGGCGCGGGTCCAAGAAAACAAATGACTGTTTTGCAGCATTCCCATTAAACAATAAAGCGAGCTGTAAAGCCTCAGGTGCTGTGTTTGTTGTGCCGTCTGTGCTGAGCGTTGGCTCCGGCAAGGGTGAGCGGAGCGCACTGGGCCGGGGGAGCGCCTCTTCGGCTGATTCCAGGGCAAGATAAGGAGCCGCCGAGCCACCAGCTCTGTCTAGACTCGCGACCTCACAAGTCAAGCGCCTTGTTTGGATTAGCCCTCCAGATCTGCCAACCTGATCAACTCCTGAAAGAGAAGGGCCCAGCAACACCCTTTTTTCCTCTCACGGACCACGATTGTCCCTTCTTGAAGGGATCAAGGGCTGACTTGCCTGCAGGAGTCGCGGGGCTGGTTAGACCAGTGTCGGTCCCCGCTTCGGTGCGCCCACCCACCCGCGGGAAACGCACCGGAGGGAATAACCACAAGGAAGATCGGCAGCAATAAGTAGCCATCTCAATCAAATCCACAAATAACACCACCCTGAAATAAACAGGAACCTTCAATCAATGGAATGGAAAAAGAGGACCCCAGACAAGGAGAGGGCTAAGTACAATCTCCCACAGGACTGTCTTAAAGTGGCTTTCCCCCACCTGGCGAAAAGCAATCTTATCCCACAACTTTTCCTCCAAATCTAGGCTTTCTCTTTTAGAGGGGTGTGGGGGTAGAGGTTTCCTTTTTAGAACGATTTGCTTATTATCATTGCCGAGCGCTTTTGCAAAGGATGATTAGGCAGAAAGATTTGATTTTTTTTTTTTTTTAATAAAAAGAGTCAAGTAGTTTTTAGTGCTGCTCTGGGGAGGGACTGGCTTCTCGAAGGCACAGAAACTGGCTTCTCAGAGCTAACAGCTTAAGCGCCATAAAAATTAAAGGATGTGATGGTAACAATGCTCACAGCAAACACTCAGCAGTGGTCCCTCCCGCCCCTCCCCCTCTTCCCTCCCTGTGAACCAACTTCTCTGTCTACACTTCAGAAGTCTCCGGGAGGTGTGGAGAGATCCTCCATCACGACTTGGGACATTGTAAGCTGTGAAGTTTATGTTTGTGGCGCCTGGGCTCAAACAGCCATTCAGTGGCTTGCTCAGTTATCAAGAAAACAACAATCAGAAAAGATCAGTAAACAGCATCGCTGCCAGCGCCCTGAATTAACTACTTGCATTTTAGTTTAAAAACATTGACCCACACTGTACAAGTGAATTGTTTTTATTTTAAATAGTTAACGAGAATTCAAGATTTGGGGCCACTTTTAAAAGTAACACTTAAAAAAAAAAGTAACACTTTTAAAATAAAGGTACACACACACAAAAATCCTTTGCCCTTTTCTCTAGGCACTTCCAAAGAAAATTTGACTTGCCTTGTTGTGACTAATCTTTAATTGTTGATTAGCAGAAAGGAAGTAAATAGCCCTTAATGAATCAACTCAAGCATAATTTGGATTATAAATCTCCCTACAAAAATTGGCTAAACTTGACAAATAAGAAAATAAGTACTTTCTGCTTAGTTTACTAGTACTAGGGGTGGGATTAAAAACCCAAACTGATTGAGTTCTATCCAAATTTAGCTCTTCTGGCGGTTTGAACAGAGTTTTTAACATTTCCCTTCCTCTTCTTCTTCTTCTTCTTTTTTTTTTTTAAAGAAAATGGAAAAGGCTAAATAAATCCACATGGATTTGCAATGCGAACGATCTTATGGCTTAAAGATTCAGGGTGGTAGGGAAATGCCAAGTACTTCTAGGTACCTTAAAAGCACATTGTCTTTTAGCTAGTAGTCAAAGGGCTGAGATAGACCAAAAAAGAGGTCAATGCAATGAGTTTAACAGGCTTATTAGGGTGAATAGTAGCAGAGCATTACAAAGTCATCCATTTAATCTTGAATTAAAAAAAAAAAAAACCAAGTTGTGAATTGGTAAGTGGGTACACACACCCACGAAGTATGTCAAATAACCAGAAATGTTATTTCAACGAAGAAAAAAGTATCTTCAAATATGATTCTAACTTAGAAAGGACTTTTTTTTAATGGTAAGGAAAACCAGGCCCATGTAATGAAAAGGAAAGAGAGAGAATAGACTGAAATAGAAGATGTTATTGCTCTGAAACAATGGGGGGGAGAGGGGGATCCTGAGTATAGATACGGATTCCCTGATTTAAGGAGAGCATCCTGGATGTTTTTAGTTGCATTAAGTTTTAGCTTGCAGAAGCTGGAGGAAATGAGTCATAATGTCCAGAAGGAAGAATTCGGAGTAATAAGGAGAGGGAGGATCAAAGATAATAGCGAACAGGAGGAATTTCATTAGAAGAGCACAGCTCAAAGCTAGGTCTCCAGAGGTGCGCAGGGAAAAGGAGAGTATGTGCAAGAGACGGTTTGCAAACAACCAGACAGTTCAGATACACATTTTAGAGCACATGCTGAGGAGTCTAGAGGGGAACACACCTTTCATATGAATAATACAAGAACTGGAATGCTATCGACCCATCAATCCATTCTCAGCCATCAGGCAACAAATATCTTGAATCCAGCAAGTGAAACCAAATCGTTCATCACTCCCCTCCCAAATTACTGTACTTAAATTCAAGCTGTGGACCTCAGAAAATCTGACATCTATATATGTAAAACATCACCTCCTTCCCCACTCCCCACCCCCCCAACCTTAGGAATAAACGTCAGGATGAGAAAGCATCACAAAGATGTGTGCCTCACCTAAGTCCCTCCATTGCATTCAAACCCTAAATAAATTTTTCCCATCTAATGTCTGTAGAGTCCACCAGAGGCTATGGTTGGGGAAGGGCATTTAATGTTTTCCAAACCAGGACTTGGGCGATCACTAACTTCGCAGACACCAATATTCGCCTTGGACCTGCCATCTTTGCGCTTAATCAGTTAGCCACCCCAGGTATGATGGGGAGAAAAAGGAAAACTGAAAAGGCAGGCAAATAGAAATAGTGAACAGAAAGATAAAAGAGCCAAGTCCGATGGGAGACATTAGAGAGAGATGGGAGACGGGAGAGGGGAGAGATAGAGCGAGAGAGCGAGTGAGCGAGAGATCTTTCCAGCAGAAGATCTGTGTGAGATAAGACATAACTCCTGTTTTTCTCAACAGAAGACCACAAGCCATTATTACCGCCGGCCAAATTATTACCCCTCTGTGAAGAATTAGACACAACAATCAAAGTAATCAACGGGCATGTCTAATGCACTGTAACATTTTCAATGCAAAGTTTGTTTTCTCTCTGCCCCCACGTTAGAGCCTGTAATTAACCCGTTATGTAGAACGATGCCAAACAAAAGGCTAATTGAGGCTCGTTTCCCGACTTGCGGCAGGTCTGGAGAGGGTGAAAGCAACTGAAGAGCCCCGGAGCCGAGGGGCTCCCCCGGTCTCCAGCCGGGCCTCCGCACTGCCCCCCGTCAGGGGTCCGAAGGGGCACAAGCCACAGGACACACGATTAAGGTACTTTAGCTCTCGTATTCATTAAGAACTGTCAGAGACGTAAACCGGCCTGACACTGGAGCGTACAAATGAACCCAGTTTCTAAAGAGTCAAAGAGTCATCCCGGGGTGGAGAAAGTGGAGGCGACAGTGTGAAGCCTCAAATCTTAAGTCTGCACCCGCAAACGAAGAAGCACCAAGCAGCCTGATTCCGGGCAGGGCCCTTTATCTATCCCCGGGTTCTAGCTCTCACACAGGAACTACTGCTAAATGCAGGGGCGGGGAGTGCGAGGGGGGAGTGTTAGAAAGCAAGTCCCCCTTAGTCCGAACACTGGAGGGGGCCTGCGGAGCACTCCACCCAGCCCCATCCCATAAAAGACTCTTTCCCCCAAGGAGCCTTCACTGCACCTCAGCCCTAGCCCGAGATACTTCCAAGGTTTGGGGAATTAAGAGTTTTGGGAGAAAAAGGGAAGGGGAGGGGGCTGGGAGGGAAGGGGGTGGGGGAGAGACAAGAAAAGACACACGCTGACCGGTCTGGGAATTGCTGAGAACACGCTCTCCCCTCTAGGCCTGCTGCTCTTCCTGCGCAAATAAAGCAGCATTTCTCAATCGGCTGACAGCAGCCACTGGTAAATAATGGTCATACCTCACTGACTAGGCAGAAAGGCTCTTTTAGCAAGAGCTTATACTTGAAATATAGGTCATTTCAACAATCCTAAGCAGGAGACTTTGGCATAAAGCACTTACTCCCAGAAAATACAATAGTGACTCGAAATAAAAACCTATTTTAAGCAGGACCCTCTTCCTATCTGGGTGGGGTGGACAGGGCAAGAAAAGAGAGGGGAGGAAAGAGAGGTAGGGAGCAGAACGGGGAATAGCATCTTTTTTAAAAAACAAAACAAAACAGTAACATCACCGCTGAGAACTAAAGGGTTCCATCCACTTTTGATTCAACTATTAAAATACAAACTGGCAAATTCGACCTTAACTATTTGCAATTAAATATCACACCTACTGTATGTCAGTTTACCCCATTCACGTGCAGTCCTTAGTTCCAGACATTTTAATGGCTTACTTGTAAACGTATAAAAGAGGGACCCTGGATCATTGCATTTATTTATCTATGCCAAACGTTTATTAGTGAAATAGTCCTGAAGATATAATTCTACATATGGCGCTTTGATTTCACATAATATTTTAAGAAAAAAGACAAAACACATAGAATTAGACATATAATTCAAAGACCACGGTATAACCTTTATCTTTTTTTTTTTTTACTTCAGCAAACAAAAAATAATGTCAAATGACATGAAAAGTGGCAAGTCTTTTGACAATAAATAATAAATTACTTTATAATTTTTGCAATGCAAGAGCAAACAAAAAAAAAAGTTTCCTTTTTTTTTTCCTCTTTATTTCCAGAGAGAGAAAACAGTCATTTTAACCAATAACTATACACATCTTTGGGGGAAAAGTTCGTGGACAGACACAAGTCAAACACAATCCCGAGACGCTTGTGGCAAAATAGAGGTAACCTTGTTGCAATGCTTTATACGTTGGTTTTTAAATTTGAATTCAAAAACCTTTAAAGTCGCTTCAGACTTCTTGATAGAGGATGGATCTCAAAAAAAAAAAAAAAAGAAGAAGAAGAAGAAGAGGAGGAAAAAGGAGGAGGGGGAAGGGGAGGTGCAAAAGTAAAAAAGAAACCAGCTATAGGACATGCTAAGAGACCCAGGATTTCAATTAACCCCTCATTAAAGTCAACTAAAAACATCACAAACCAACGCAGCTCCACCTTCCTGAAAGGACTCTTTCAGCCAAGGAGGCCAGTTTCTCTTCCTGCCCATTTGCTGGAGCTCCTGTTTGGCAAGGCAATGACCAATATAGAAACAGCACCATTCAGAATAGGATGGACTAGAAAATCTCTATTTCTGCTTTTCTCTAGATGTGCAGTGAAATGAAAATGCTTTTTTTGAGATCCTTGAATATAAATCCTCTACGTTTTAAAAACGTCTTTTTTTTTTTTTTTTTTTCAGTACTCCTAAGGTCATTGGATAGCGTATGATGGGTTTGGGTTTTGTTTGTTGTTTAATTCTAGTAAAATCCCATGATTGTCTTCACAGTGTTGCTACCATATCACCTTGTCATTAAAACAGACTTCGTGCATTTCATGGAGCATTCATTTCTCGATTCAGTTTTCATTGACTGGGTCATTAAATACTTTTGTTTCGGAGTTCAACATTATACTTTCCCACTTTCTCCAACGGGGACGGGGGGAGAAAAAAATACATCGGAATGAATGTTCCTCATGCCTCAATTGGACTGGCTACCATGCTGTTAGGTGTATCTGGGAGCTGAGAGGACATCGACGCCACTTCACTGCCAGTGGAGTTAGAGCCCGGTCCTCCTTCTGAAAAATTCACCTGTGTAGAAGGTGGAGAAATGAATAAAGGAGGCTGCGATCGTATTCTTTAAAGGATTATAAACACGCCATATGTGTATCCATACATGCGAGGGTTTGCATGTGTAGATGGATATACAGATAAAGAGATATCTACATGTGACTGAAGAAAAGAACTTGAGAAGAAATCCTCTCGCTTTCCCATCTTTCAAGAGATCTCTGTTTTATCTGAAACTGAATTCCCAACATTGTGTTGCATTAAATTATTTAAGAACAAATGTGTTTCCCACTGTAAAATGGCATCGCAACTCTACCATGCATGCTCGAAATAAAATTATCCTGCTGGCTACATGCTGCCCTGGGAGCAGGCGAGTTCTCAGTCTCTAGGCATCAAAGCCTCTCTTCTCTAGTTGGAAAATCCATAACACACGCTCAGATCGTGTGACAGGAGATTCAGAGAAGGCTCCACAGAACAATGATTAACTCCTCAGAGGGTTCACAGCGTGGGCTTTCTTCCTTGTTGTTTGTTGGTTCTGCTGTCTTTTGGCCTTCCTCTGTCTTTCTCTTTCTCTCTCTCTTTAAATCAGGCTCTTCCTTCCGAGAGGAGACCCATATATTATAACGTCATCGCATTATAAATATCTGGCTCCTTCTTTTAAACCGAAAGTATTGTGTTGCTGTTGGAAACCTCCTTCTCCACTCTGCCCCCACACTCCCCCCTCCTGCCTTGGCTTCCCTCCCACTGCTCTCATCTAACACTAAAGTTTTAGAAGGTACAAACACTTGGCTGCCCTGAGCCCTCCTCTTACTTGCCTTCTATGATCCAGGTTTTGCTCAAATAACTCATAAGATTAACCTCACTTTAAAATAAGTTCTTTTTCCTATTTGCAGAGTCTACCTTCCTTTTTATCTTGTTAAATTTTCCCATGAGTTCAAGGGACTTCTCAAATTTGCCCAGCCCCTAGACTGGTCTACTTACAAATGTAAACCCCAGGCCAAGTCCTTGTAACCACTGCCTCTGGCCTGTTATTTAACTGTTGCCACAGAGAAATAAAATGTTCTTCGGGTAAATGTGAGGGTAAAAAGTTAACCTTGACTAAAGTTTTATTTTAGAAGAAAGGAACATGTTTTTAGAATAGATCTTGTTTTATAGAACAAGATTTCAGAGGACTTTTGACCACTTAAGAAAAAAAAATATGTGTATATATGCCATATCACAAAGTACCTGTATTTAATAATCTTATTTATCTTGACCTTTAAGCCTTTTGCAGGCATAAGGTGAGTTAATTTTCTCTTCTCTGGGTCTGCAAAATATATTAATGCTAAAACCGGTTTTCATGCGCTCTCCAATTGGTAGAACTCATGTTCCTTTGGCCAGACATGGCCCACAGTATGTGACTGCATATAACATCTGAACTCAAACACTTTAAATGTTAAAGCAGGCCTACGTTGTAGATGAAGCTGGTCCCAGAAAAGGATAATAATAATGAAAGGTATCCATCATGTCTTTAAATAACTGAAGTCTCTATTGATACATGTGAAAACTGCACTCAGACAGGTGCCTGCTCTCCATTGATAAGAACACTGATTATGTCTTACAACATCGGTTATTAATACGAACAGCTTGATTTTGGTCTTTAAATACACCATTCTCTAGGAGCTGAGAGGGAGTAAATTTACTCATTGCTGATCAAAATGACAAGGTGATCTCTAAAGTCCTTTCAAGCTCTAAAAGTCTAAGATGTATGATTCTGCAACCCCCTCCACCCTTCCATGCATGTTTAGGTACTTAGATACCTTGGAGGTTATCCCTCAAAGCAGACCAGTTTATAGAAAATTCAACCTGTATGGTCAAATTATGAACTCACAGAAAAGACTCACAAGAAGTCCGTCTCCCTTCAGCACTTGCCTCATCTACACCAAACCTCCTTCATCTGTCTCCAACCCTGGATTCAGGGAGGTGCTCTCTCCCCCTTGAATCTTTCATGGCGTGACAGTTAAGCCAGAATCTTCTTTTTGCTAGAGATTCAGCCTCCTCAGTCTGAGAGCTGACACTTACCAGTTGCTGAAAAGCAGGCTGATCTATGTCACTCTGCAAGGCGAAGTCACTCAGTACTTTCCAAGGCGGCTGGTAACTTTGCACTTCCACTGGGTTTGCCTGTAAGCCACCATCGTGTCTCTCTGGACTGGCAGCCACCATGGGAGTTCCTGTCATCCCCTGGATATTCTGTGAATAGGCCCCCCCAATCCCAACATGTTAATGATCGAACTCCTGCCCTCGATTGTCTGCACAGGCTAAGCAAATAGGCCCTGGCATTATCTTATCTATATAGTGGCCATTATTGACTCAGTTAATCTGCTGCATGTATGGATATTAGCCGGAGTTCAGTTTTGTTTTATTATATGGTTTTTCTGCTTCCGTGGGTGGGACTAGTCCGTCTCCTCGGACCCTACTAAACTAAATTCTATTGTGACTTTCTCCTTTCCCTTTACGTTCACAGCTAGCTCATCCCAGCTCCTCCCATCTGCCTTCACAGACTATGGCATTACAGCGGTGGAAAGCTGCAGCCTCTAAACGCGGTGGGTTTTCTGGGCAGTTTCAGTTACACTTTCTCCAGGCACTTCTCTTCACAGAGCCAACCCCCACCCCCAAGCATTTGGGTCTGGCCTCTATTGTGTGCTATTACACACTCACCAACTTGAAAAGTGCCCCGGCCCAGGCTTGGCTGGCCTGCCAAGTTGAATGACAGCGGGGGTTTTATGGCATTTAAAAATAGGGCTAAAGCGGTAAAAAGAAAAAAAAAAGAACCTCTTTAGTTTAACACAACCAGAAATCCTGTGGAGTGGGTGTTGCCATGGATCTATGGAGCCCTGGGCTTGACCGAGAGCAGAGTCGTCATAGGTCACCTTGGTGCACCTCATTTGTCTGAAGGTGCTGAGGCAGGCCTTGCCCAGAATCAAGGGACACTCCCGGGAGGTCAATGGCCAGGGTGACCCACCCACCGACCCCTGAATTAGATGGGGAGCCAAGGAGGAGTCTCTCACCCTGATGCTTGAGGAACTGACAACCTGAATGTTGGCAAAACAGGACCAGAACTTATTCTGGTCCCGGAGTGGGGTGGGGGCAAGACTGAAGGGCATAAACCCACCCACGTGGGCTGGGGGTGGAGATTCAGGACTCAGCAAGGGCCCTTGCCAGCTTCTTCTCCCTTGGGCATGGGTAGAGGCAGTAAGGGGCTGCCGGCTTTTGCCCTGGAGCAGGATGGAACCCACGTGCAGGCCAACCTGGGCAGCCCCTTGCACCTTAAGCGTAGCCCTGCTCCCTGCCCAGGTCCCACACCCCCAAGGGCCACTCACAGTTTTGTCATTGGGCTGCTGCTGCTGGAGCTGCTTCATCATGATGCTCCGCTTCTTGTCCTTGCACCGCTTGTTTTGAAACCAGACCCGGATCACGCGGGGGCTGAGGCCCGTCATCTCCACC
Organism: Mustela erminea; assembly: GCF_009829155.1. Lineage (NCBI taxonomy): Eukaryota > Metazoa > Chordata > Mammalia > Carnivora > Mustelidae > Mustela > Mustela erminea. The sequence goes on from NC_045616.1 coordinate 127,438,443, forward strand.
AGTTGCTCCTTCATGAGTGCGTCTGGCCGGGGGTTGGCGGCATAGCAGGTCCGCAAGGTGTGGAGCTGCTTCTCGTTCAGCACAGTCCGAACGCGGGTGGTCTTCTCGGGCTGTTTGTGGACGTGGGGCCGCAGGGCTGGCTGCCGGGCGGAGATGGGCTCAGCTGCAAGGCAAGGGGTGCGGTGAGCGTGGGGCTGGGCATCTCTTGCCTTCCCGTGCTGCTCCCGGTCAATGGCCAGTGTTTTGCAGTCTCACGGCAGAGGTGGGGACCAGGGAAGCAAACGGGAGAATAATACGTGGCTCTCTAATCTGAGAGGCCAATGCTGAGTAATTCAGGCCCAGAACACTGCCTCCAACCCTGCTCTTATCAACAAAGCCTTAGCAAAGGGGCTCAGGTCTCAGGTCTCAGGGGCAGCATCATTCAGCATCGTTTCTCCTCCATCCTTGCCTGTCCTCATACCCAGACTGTGCCTAGGTTACACGAGTACCCACCACCTCCAGACTCTTGGACAACAGGCACAGATAGTACAGGGGGAAATGGAGAACACCCCAATGTCAGCCAGAGACACTATACCAGCCAGGAGGTCTTCAATGCAAAGGTCAAAGAGAATTATGCCAGAAAGCCTTGAACTTCAGTCCAGAGAGGGCAATCGTGTCAAGGGGCTAAAGAAATTCAGTATTTGGCCATAATCCCAGTCCTTGATTTTTCTTACTACTAAATCTACCTGGCTGTTCCTGAGATGGGCTGACCCCATGCAAAAAAAAAACAACTGAAAACTGTTGAGCTGCCTAGTCTCTAGATAAATAATAGCTGGGAAGTGTTCTGTCTCCTGACTTCCTCCCAATATTTCCACCTCTTCTGTGTTTCCCCACAAGCAGAGCACAGGTTGCACAGAACAGAAATTGCCACTTTGGCTTTGCCCTGTGCAAGCTAGCCATATATCCTCCAGAACAGAAGTCTTACAGCCTCTGAAAAAGTAGAGTGGACAGATCTGTTTCCTCACCACCAGTGTTTAGTAAAAATTAATACTTCAAAAATGCACCAGGTAGCTCTATTCCTGAGGAGTAGATCTAGTCCTGAGGGGAAGTAAGGTTTGAAGACATTGTCTGCCTTCTCATGCAGCTCCTCTTCCTGGCCAGCCTTGTCCTGTTTCTACTCTCCTTCTTGGGGAAAGGGCTCTCTGAAACGTATGGTACAAATCCTGCACCTTCCAGGACCCCTAGGGTCAGGTCAAAACCTACTGGGTCCATTTAGTGTTACAGCGACAGGCCTGAAGATGAAATTCTCACCAAATCACATAGAATGAACGGTTTAAAGAGGCAGGCTCCCTTTAAAAGGCAATTACTGCAGATTAGCTTGTTGACAGTTTTAAATTACAGCTCTGTGCAATGGCCGGCAGTTATTAAGACTGTATCTTTTCACATCCATTCTTTCACAAAAGGATAAAAATAAACTTTAAAAATGTTTTAGAGTGCGGGGCAGTTGCAAGGAAAGAGGATTTCAAAGGCTAAATGACTTAGGACCACCTAAGCTTCCTTCACCGGGTTAAAGGAGGAAGCTCTGGGGGCCCAGAGCTCCACCCCTTTAATTAGGCAGCGGCAGGAAGAATACCTGGCCGGGAGCTGAAGCCCATTTTCAGTAAGCCCCAGTTTGGAGGCCAAGGTGAGCTGGAAGTTGTGTTTGGATGTGTGTAAACGTGTATGCACAAGTGATGTACGTTCATGTGTACCCATATTTATACATGCAGGTGAGCAGATGTGCCGGGGAAGGAGATCTGGGGAGACAGGGAGTGCACGGAATCCTGCACAAAGAGCAAAGTATGGCGTAAACTGCTCCCAGAACACTTCTTTTAACTGCTGACCGCGGCCCCAGCGACTGCCCTTTGGCTACCGAGGAGGCCGAGGTGACACGCACACTGGGTGCGCCCTGGCCTAGCCCAGCACCAGCCTCCCCCGGCTGGCCTCCCTCCAGGCAAGGAGTACCTGCCATTTGCAGCGGCCGCGCCGGGTGCAGAGGGCTGAGTGGGTCTCCGGCCCCCAGGCTGGCCCTCTCCACCACGTCGTGGTCCGCGCGGCAGAAGAGCCCGTCCTCCCGAAGCGCGAACTCGTCCCCAGGGATGAGCTGGCGGCTGCAGGCCACGCAGCGGAAACACTCGATGTGGTACACCTTGGAGCGGGCGCGCATCACGAAGTCGTTCTTGCTGAAGCCGATGCTGCACTTGGCGCATTTGATTCCGTACAACCTGCGCGCCGCCGGGCAGGAACCGGGGGGGAAAACACAGAGAGGGGGTCGGGTCAGAGGGGGTCACTTCAAGCCGGCGCTGCCCCGGCCCAAGATTGCTGAGTAACGGCCACGCTGCCCTGGGACATTGAAGTCAGCGTTAGCCGACCGGCTGGGAATGGGAGGAAAGGAATCATTAAGTTTCTCTCTCTTCTCCTCCCTTTCTTTTACCCTCTCCCATTTTTGTTTTTTGTTTTTTGGGTTTTTTTTCCTATGAACCTCTGTGTCACCGACTGTAGCTCTTACTTCAGAAACCCCCAAAGTAAAAATCTTTGATGTGCTGGAAGCCTGGACCTCTGTTCTAGCCCAATCCCGGGGTTACCCTTGCAGATCTTGGCAGAAAGGAGTGAGGGGGACTCTGGTAGTCATTGGCCCCACACTTTTGCCTTCTTATCCCCCAATTTCTGCTGCAAGAAATGTCTCTAAAACTGCTCCAAAAAAGTCCTTCCAAGAGAAAGAGAGGTGAGGGGAGAAGACTGTCCCTTCACTCATTTATAAATATACACAGATGCGCAAGCAGAGTAACAAAATGAAACCTCCGAGGGTTTCCAGATCCCCTTCTGCACAATAAGCATGTTGCAGCTTTCCGCCAACTACAGATTTTTTCTGGGGCAACAGTGTTAACAGAAAGTTTCCTCTCCATTCTTCCTTTATCACCTTTAAAATCTTCCCCTGCTCCCTCAATTTTTTTCAAACTGTTCAAGCATCTACCTCTATTTCAGTGTGCTTGAGAACCATGACCAGCCAGAAGAATGAAAAGACCCACTTCTAAGGTCCTCCTCACTCCTGACCTTTCCTTACCAAGGGACAATCCTTGTAGGTTCCACCTAGGTGGCACTGCCCTGACCCCCTCTCCATGTATCAGTAATAACAGAAGTGGGGGCTTTCCTACAAACAGAGAATGGACCAGAGGAAAAGATCCACACAAAAATGGGAGGAGGGCACCTCACTCCCCCAAGGAAAGCAGGGCGTTCAGACCTAAATACAGTCTCTGTTCTGCTTTTACAACTATAGGAGTTCAAAGGGGGACACACAAACACACACACATACACACACACATAAGCACAAAACTGAGAGAGAGAGAGAGAGAGAGAGAGAGAGGGAGAGAGAGAGAAGGGTAAAAGGCGAAAGCGATTGGCTCCTTCTACAAATGTGTACATGAAATTGGCTACATGAAGGTCCGTATGCAATTGAGGAAAACGCTATCTCCGCAGGAGTAAAGATAGTCCTAGAGGTGCAAAGTGAGCTGTCCCTCTCCAGAATACGGAGTTCACACACTCATCAAGTAAACATTGAAAACGGCTCATTTGTCAGAGGTTAGAAGGTAGATTCAAAAGTTTTTCCTTCCTCCGCCTACTTTTTGTGAGATCTTCCATTTCATAGGAGGACTTTACCTTGCCTGTGACCAAACAATTTGGAAAATCCCTCCCCCTTCCTCCAGTTCCCCACTTGCCCTCTTTCCTCCCACTCTCCTTTCCTTCCCACCCCCACCCCACGGAGAATTAATAAACCCTTACACACACTGTTCAGTTTTACCTATCAAGATTATACTATTTCATGATTTCACCGTAAGAAAAAGTGCCGGACTGAATAGGTAAAAATTGTGACCACATTCTTAACTCTTGACTGCACTTCGCAGCTCCAGAAAACGTATAACTTACAAAAGCTAATTACTTGTTAATAGCCACTAAAGAAATGTTAAAAATACATAATATTTTGACACTATTTAATATAATAGTGAAGGTGTTATCTCTTCTGTTTGTTATAAAAACAATAAAATTTTCTTTAGGAATTCTACTGGCTTCCTAAGGCAGAAAAATGAAATTTCTGACACATGTATATACACAGGTCAGAGAAAACTTGAGATTTGTGAAGCATGAAGTTTAGACACAAAATAAGCTGAAAAGAAAAAAAAAAAAAACCTCAGAAAGTCCCCTATGTGGTTTTAGCCTTGTCAGTATGGGCAATTCGCTCATTTTATCAGTTACCAGATTTTAATGTGAGAAAGGAAGCTGTTCAATTATCTAAATATACCAATTGTTCGTAGACAGATGATGGGCAATTTGATCTGCTCTGTCTAATTCATCAGCTCAGATAAGATAAGAAAGAAAAGATAGTCAGATGTCACCAAAGGGTTAATATTTAAAAAGATTAAATTTCCAGTCTTTTTGCAGGGAATATTGGGTTGGTTTTGAAATTTTCCAAGAAAGGACTCTTACCCTAAAAATACATGGGGCAATATTTCTATTTGCACTTTCAAAGTGCACTTCTAAACATCCTTAGGTCAAACTTTTATTTTGCCTACTGCACTGACATCTCCACAAAATTTGTAAAATTACTAGTAAAACACTGAACTATAAAAAAAAATGAATAGAGAAAAACACTGCACGATACAATAAAACCAACCTTTAAAAAAGAAAGTTTAGAAAGCCCAAGTTATCCATCTTTTGATTTCTGCTTGTTTTGGAAGAGGAAGGATGAAAGAAGAAAATAATTTCAGCATCACAAATTTCAAGAGCAATTAAACAAGCTTCAACACCACACAATTTACGAAAACCACTACTGAGGTTGTGAGGGGATGCCCCCTAAAAAGTGAGATAAACAGAATAATTTATGTAACATACTTAAAGGGTAACTTTTGCACACTAGACCCCCACTAAGGCATACTTCGCAAAAAGACAAAGCCCCATCTAATATTAAGAAAAGAGTAGAGAGAGACAGGGAAATCTCACAAAATTAAGGAAGCAATGTAAATGGCGTACCTGATATAATCTCTTTTACAGTAGGTTTTCCCATCTCTAACAAAGCACGTACAGCTCTCGTCCAAATACTGATTACACTCCGCACATTTCAAACATGCCGCATGCCATTCCAAATCCGGAGAAACCCTCAGAATATACTGATCGTGAATTTGATTGCCGCAACCAACACATAGGGAAATCAGACGTTTTTCTGAAATGAAAATAAATACATGATTGACTAACCGTTTACTTCCTACAGAGATAAACACACTTTTAGTGTCGTTCTCTTATAGGGCGTACTCTGGGAGTTCCCCCCCCCCCCTTTCTTTTTCTTTCTTTCTTTCTTTTTCTTCTTCTTTTTCTTCTTCTTTTTTTTTTTAAGAGTATTGCACTTTGGGATGGTAATTGAAGTGTGCCATCAAAACCTTGACTCATTTTAAAAAGGAGGTGGAATATATGTAAAACGCATTTTTGAATAGTCTGCATTTGTGAGCCTAGCACGCAATCAAACCCGTTCATTTTGTATTTCTTTTTCCTCCCTCCTCCCTCTTTGCCGTAATCATTGGGGGAAGATTAGGGATAAGTCAAGTCAAAGAAAAGGTTTTGACTAGAAGCGTTAAGTAAACGCTTATATTTTCCATGAAGCAGGCTCTTAAATAGCACAGAGGACTGGATATTGTTAGTAAGAGCAGACATCAATACAGTTGTCACTCGCTCTCTTTTGCAAGTCTAATGCTAATTCACATCTCCGGGTATTGTATGTACAGGCGGACCTTTGCAACAGAATAACCCCCTCGGAGAGCTCCAGATTCCCGAGGAGGAAATCCCCTCTTAGCCCCTGAGGGCTATGGTTTTGGAGGGCACACAGGCGAACTCAAAACACCAGGTACGACCAGTTTCCCGAAGATCAGAACCGACAGCAAGCATGCAGGCGTGGCGGCCCCAAGAAAAAGCCACCTTTCCTCTCTCTCCAGGCAAGGACTCCAACTCTAAAGAGCCCTTGGCACCCGTGCCTGAGAGAGACCCCCGCACAAGAACAGCACACCGAGCCCCACAAGGTAAAAGAGCCTCTTACTTTTTGGTGGATCTCCCATGTCTCCCATATCTGTAAGAGGGAGTAATGTCCACAGTGAAATGGTGGTTGTACAGTTGGTGAACAGCCCACAGAGAGGATGCTGGAGCTGTGGCTAAGTGGGGAATAGTGGCCCCTGGGGTTGCCAAGGCTGAGGGAGCCGCTGCCCGGCTGCGCCGCGCCCTCGCGGATCTGGGAGTCCAATTTAAGCCGGCGGAGCTGGCGGAGCGGAGGCGCTGCGGCGGCGGCGGACTCGGCGCGGCTCGGGCACCTCTCTTCCTTATCTCTTACTCAAACTTCTCAGCTCCAACTCAGCTCCATCGCCATTGGTCTGACGCAGCGCGCGGGGACGTCAGGCGAGCGCCGCGCCCATTGGCTGCGGGGCGCGCGGCGCAGCTGTTCTGATTATCATATTTCAGCCTCGCCGCCGCCGTGCGCCACTGACCGCTCGGCGAGCCCGCGGGAGAGGATTAGGGCTCCCGAGGCAACTTGCTCCGGGCTGAGGCCGCTCTCCTCCGGAGCTCGGGCTGCCCGGCCGCTCTGGCTTTTGGCCTTCCTCTTCTTCCCCTTCTCCTCCTCCTGCCCCCCCCCCCCTTGCTCCTGGCCGGCCGTGCCGTCTGCGCCCTCGCCTCCCGTCGCGCTGCTCCTCCGCCCTGCGCTCCTGGGGTCCCCGCAATCCGGCTGGCTGTGCTGCGCGCGGGGCACTTTTCTGCCGCCGGTGGCGAGTGGCTGGTGGGTAGGTCTTCCTGATGACGAGGTCCTTCTAGGGTTCTTGGAAAAGGGGCGACTTAGGACAGGCCTTTTGGCTCGGTTTGGTCTCGCGCTTTAGCGCTCAGCTCCCGGCCTGGCCGGGCTTGGCTGCCGGGGAGGGGGAGTTCCCGAACTGGCCGCGCCTGGCGCGCCGGGAGCTGCCTAGGGGAAGAAGAAGCGGGATTGGGATGAATAAACCCGCAGCAATTGTTCTCTACTGCTACCCGCACTGTCCCGTTACCACCACCTTTCCAAAAAGGGTCGGGTGGGAGGGAAAGAGCGCTTCTTGCCTTAGCGGAGAATCAGGTTGGGAACACGCAGGTAAAACCAGGTGGGCTCCGCGGACCACTCTCTCCTAACAGTCCTTGAAGTCTGCTTTTGCGGTTCAGCCCTAGAATTTCGAAGCGCACTAACCCAAAGCCAAAGATTGAAATATCTTGCGGTAGTGGAAAGTTTGTAAAGCGATTACGTATATCTTGTCCCGTTCCTCTGTACGCTGGTCTCCTGTCCTTTGTTTTTAAGCAAACGTGTGCAATTGTTGGCTGTGTTTCGGCAATTAAAAGGACAGCTCTCCACGTCTCTAGAGATTAAAAAAAAAAAATGTGTTAGTCTAAGGGAGTACTTAGGCAGGGATCTAATACTGAAAGGCAGTGACATACCTGTTTCACTTCACCGGGGTGGTTTATCTGATCATTTCTCTCGGGAAACAACCTGGAGAGAGAAGAACCTTGGCTCCAACTCGTGGTTAACCTTTTTCAATAATTTCTGACATGTTGCCAACACCTTTTACAGTCTCCCAAAAACAGATACAGGAAAGGCCACGAAGAACACCCACACGTCTCCCTCCCAAAGCTTCTAAATAGCTAATCTTTATCTAAAGTGCCTGCCAGTTTTCTCTTAAAAGGTCCACAAACCCAAGCAGCAGAAGATTTAATTTTGGTGTCTTGCTGCCTCCAGAAATCCCAGTTGTGTTAGGAAACTCCTTTCTTTGTACTTTTCGCTAGATCTAACCCTTGATAAGAGCGGTGAGCTCTCAGCTAGCCGCAGTGGCTGGGTTTGCGTGGATATGCTTTTCCAGAGCGCAAAAAAAAAAAAAAAAAAAAAAAAAAAAAAGCTAAGATGATTGAGTTTCCTCCTGATCTAGCAGGGCTTTACCAAGAACACGTTATCTGTTTTGTTTTCTCTCAAGGAAGCGTCTTAGCTGGATTTACTGCCTTCTATTTTTATTATAAGTGTATCTCTGTGTGTGAAACTGAAAATTGGAAGATATATAGGTTGATAAATTTATCCAATTTTTTGCTTAAAAATCTGTTTCGTTTAAAGTTTCTAGTCTCCAGTATTATATGCGAGGACCTTTTGTCATGCTGCTGTTGCAAAGCTGATGCTGGTAATCAAAAAGCAAAGCAAGTCTTTCTTGTATAAGGGCATGTTTCCCTTACAGATAATCAAGTTTACTCTAGTTACAAAAAAAAGAAAAAAAAGAAAAAGAAAGAAAAAGATACTACTATAATGCCAGAAAGTAAATAGAGGATTTTAACCAATCAGATTCCATTATGCCACCTTTATAACGTGGAATTAAACAACAGAAGCTGCCAGAAGCCTGATGACATATTTGAGATCCACAAAGCGCCCTCACTCTCCATTCTGCTTCAAACCAGTCACCCAGTGTGGTATTTAAACTTCCTAAACTAATAACCTATTCCAAAGAATTATTGCTGCTGATGGTAGCAATTCCAAAAGAAAAGCTGGCATGTGGCTTGGAGGAAAACCTTTACTCATGCGGAAGATACTCCCTGTAAAGGGGGAAAGTTGAAGGAACCCAGTATGTTGTTCCATGACGGTTGTGCTTTGGAGTCTGTGTCTGCTGATAATGCATTTTGCATCAGAACCAAAGTTAGGGGAGCAAACATTTTTTTCACTTCTCCTAAAGTTCAAATGTGACCACAGATTATTCTCCACTTTCCTTAGCTGCCTGCTACATGTGCATTTAATGCATCAAATAGTAAAAAAATTGTGTAATGTTTTTATAGAATACAAAAAACCATGATTAGCAATATTTTCCCCAGTACTTGATCACAGGAGCGACCTCTTGTGTTCAAAGGGAAAATTGGACCCTCTCCCCTCTCCTGACAAAAATGGACTTATTTTGACCTTTGCATGTTCTGTTAGGTCAAAAATACATCTTTCAGCGCAGCAGTTCTGTGAATCCCCTGTTGTGAGCTCATCTATTGGTGAGAGAAGAAGAATATTGGTAGCTATTATGTATAGTCCCCATCACCTCCAGGCCACCCTAATATACTTAACAGTGTCTGAATATAAAAGGTATGCTGAGATTAAGTAAATTCTTACTCTTGAAGCTGTGGCATCTACACATGTACACTTGTATACACCTTCCAAAATGCAGTTATTACACCTAAAATTCCTGGTGGGCTCTGAAGCCTATGTGTTTGTGTGCTATTACTTCCTTTCTCTGATTTAAAATTTAAACATTCCAGATCAAACTTAATGCCAGATACAGAGCCTTGAACAAATATGTTCTCAGTCTACTTTTCAGAAATCTAAATAGGTTTTAATTGCAATTGAAAAGTGGCATTACACATTTAGAATGTATTTATTCCCCCCAAAAGCTCAGACAGATATAAGTGAATTTTAGGTCAGTTCTTTGGAAAATTATGTGCAGCAAAGGAAAAAGCCTTTTCCTTCCCCACTAACCAAAATTGGGAAGGAAAGGGGTTTTGATCAGCTTTCTCTGAACTGAGGGTTTGTTTGGGACTTATTCCCAGGGAGGTGAAGCTCTCTTTAGAACTGGGTTTGAAGTAGTAGAATAACAACTGGTCTTCCAGTTTCCGGGGGGTGGGGGGTGAAGGGGAAGAAAAGAAAAAAATATATATATATGAAGGGTTTATTTTTTCTGATATTAAAAAAAAGTGTAATTTGGAGGTCAAAATGAACATATTCACTTCAGAAAATCGGCATGTAATATAGTGTATATGTATTCCAATCCCCTTCTCACTTTTGCTTTTTCTGTGTAGTCTTAATCATGTAGAATAAGGCTCTATAACCATCCGTATGTTAAATCACATCCAAGGGTCAGATAAAATTATGTGCGTTTAAAGGGGGTAATGATTAGCCATTTATATTCTACCCAGAATGAAAGTATGGGTGTTTAGAGCCAATTTGCCCTTCTTGCAATTGTTTTAGGTGGTGGCTTACTGAGGATGAATCAAGAGACTAATTTCAGAGGAAAAGGGAAGAGATCGTTCTGTACCATTGGGTTTGAAATGATTGTCTCTCTTTCCTTTAATTGTCCATTAAAAAAATACCAAGCAATGATAATAATAAAGGCAGTTGTTAACAACAACAACAACAAACCTTCAGTTGTGATTCTCGTTTTATTGACTAGGACTCCTGCTGTGAATGTGGTTTTGTTGAGTGTCAGTTGCTTTATTAACCAGTTAAAACAATCTGGGGGAATTAGCAAGAATCTTCTTCTGCAGGCTGAACTTGTTAGCCTGCGTTTCTGGGTTCAGGTAACTGTTTCTGTCACCAGGGTTCCCGATATTCTTTACTGGCAGAGGCAGCCGGGGAGGTAGCGTTCATGTGCGGTCTGCTGCTCGGTTACCAGCCCAGATAGAATTCCACGCTGCCGGCAGCGAGGAAGCCACAAACCTCAGTTCAGTCTTGAGCATGTGAGGTTCGCTGTTCATTGCAGGGAGGAGTTCGACCAATTGAGGACAGAAATTTGCACCCTTCATTTAAAATTATGCCTCTGGAAGTATTCTCATCACACAGAAGCAGCTGGTAGTGTCAGGTGAAATCTTTTTCTTCCCTTTTTTGGGGGGGAGGGTGTTTGTTTTTGTTACTGTCTTTGGAACTGTAAGTGACTAAGCACAGGTAATTTTTAACTGGACCAGAGTTGTGTGTGGAGCCCAGGTTGGAGCCAGTTGAGTGCAATGTGCCGACTGGGAGGTTCTGGCCCAAGGACGCCCTGAAACCTACATCTGGCAAAGCTTTCATTAAATGTATCGAATTCTCGTGGAGGGTAGTTGGGAGTCTGGAGAGGAGAAAAAGCTTTATCTCCCAAGTCCTGGACGATTCCGCTGAAAGCTAACATATCTGCACTGAATCTAGCAAAACACCCACGGGCTCACCCTAGCTTTCAGGAAACCGGGAGCAAGCTAACTCGGTCTAGTTGATCAAATGACATTCTTTCTGAAAGAAATGACACCCTTTCCCCCACTACAATTTTGTCCGAAGGGCAGCTTTGAGTTTAGCGCCAAAGGATTGATTTCCACCGCCCGCTGGAGGTTTACTGGGAACGAGTGGAGGAGGGGAGGCGAGGGTACCTTGGAGGAGGTCAAGAGGAGGAGGAGGAGGAGAAGGAGGAGCAGCAGAAAATTACCAGCCAAGCGGGGGAGGGAATTGGAAGCCCGGAAATCTATCAGGATGCCTCAAATAACCTTCCCTTACTCTCAGAATTCAGCGCTCAAAAAGCAGCCTCATAGTAAGGTGTCCTGGGCTGGAGTCCTCGGGTGGGTTGCGAAGGTGTTATCAAGAGTTAGAGCTACTTTCTGTTAATTAAACTGGTGGCTGAACTGTGTGTCAGGGATGTTCAGTGTAGCTGAGATGTGTCGGTAGGGGCTGTTTTTAAGGGGAGGGGCAATCATTGGTGGCATCTGCAAGGAGATTCTGAGTGGAAGAGAAGGTGGATTTGGGGCTGGAGAAAAATCTTCAAATCTTACTAAGTGGTTGATCAATTCGAGAGATAAGATTTTAGCGAAAAATTTGAAGGTTGCCGTCTCTTCGACTCCGCTGACGTGAATGAGAGGATGGAGCTCTGGGCTGGTATGTGTTTAGAATTATCTTCGCCTCCGGATCCTGTCTCTTAAGAAAACTCTTCAATTCTTTGAGACTTCAGGTTGAGAGACGGATTTGCCCTGCTACTCTACCTGCTAAATACCAAGAAAAGGGGCTCTGGAGACGACTCCTTCCAGAAAGAATGTCATCTGATCAACTCAACCGAGTTAATAACTTGCTCCGGAAAGGGTCAAGAACGCCTACCCTTCCCACCCGCGCAGCTGCGCGGCGCGGAGGTCAACTTCCCTATCCCAGGTAGCTCCCAGCCAGGGCCCAGAAGCTCCTGTCCTACGGTTCTTTGCGGGCTCAGTCCTGCGATCAAGTTTCTAGTATTTCCAAGAACCCCACACCCTTCCGTGTTCAAGCACATATGTCTCTAGAAATTGAGCCTAGCCGGGGTCCCAGGATAAGAGAAGCGTGAAACAAAGAGACGCAACCCCCGCCCCTCCGGATCCCCTGGGCCTTCTCCCTCCAGGATTTCCCATTTACCAACCTTCTAGCTGGACCCTCACCCCCCACCCAGTGTTCTGCGCTCCAGGGCATTTTTCGATTCCATCTTCCCATGGACAAAAGGGGAAAAAGCGAATTGAATCTAAACCCCTTGTCCTCACTCCTCCTGCTAGGCTATAGGAGAAAATCAACGTCACGCCGACCTGTCTCCTCCCTAGGCTGGCGAGCGCAGCCCCTGGAGAGGCCACTCAGTTCCTTAGTGTGAATTTCCTTGCCACCCACGTTTGGGACCAGAGCCCGGGCTGGCCTCCGACGCGCTTTGGTGGGCCCAGGTGGGGACGTGAAAACAAAAGTGAATGAATCCTGCCGCCCGAGGCTCCGGTCACTAAAAGAGGAGGAGTCCCTGTGTGCCACCTGGAGGCTGTCTGCCTGGGGACTTTCCAATCTCCTAAAGGTGAAGAGTGGAGAAAGACAGCTCTACCTCCGGCTGTGGCCTCAGAGATGAACCCCCCCGGGAAGGTTAAGCTTTCAGTCTTAGGTTGCTCCCTTCTCCGCTGGTGCTTCAGTATGCCGGGTTTCCCCAAAATGAATACACGTGTGGAAATGAAAGAATCAAGGTACCATTTTAATAGCTTCAAACTCTGTCACATCACTTCTTTATGCCATCTCCAGAGGCTCAACTTTCTTTGAGTGCCTACATTCCAGAAAATTGTGAGGACAGCATTCCCTCTGCATTCGCCTTGTTGGCGGCGTCGGGAAATGGCATTATAGTTATTAGTACGCAATATTTTAAAAGAACAGTTTATTTCTTAATATCGTCCTCAAAATATAGACAGCCCAAAGTATTAGTTGCCATTCACCCCCCTCCCCAAGTTTATTCTATTCACTTTGTGTTGCAAACGTTGAATTGGAAAACAAGAGAGAAACCCCGCAGCGCAGATTCACTTCTGAGCTCAACTGTCAGGCGGGGGACCCGCCTGGGCTGATTAGCAGAGAGACGGGCTCCTTTGTTGATTTAAGAGTTCACCAGCCAAGACGTAACAATTACCTTGACGCCTTTTCTCAGTTGTCTGTTGTTGACTTATATCTGCAGTGCCTCCACTGTACAAAATTAGATCCAAAAAAGGAAAAACAAAAAAATGTAAGTGAAAATATAATAATGGTAATAGAGGTCTATTTTAACTGGCTTTGTTAATGAATTGTATATATCTCACACACATCTATATGAAAGATATCAAAAGTGTATAGCACATCATATTTTATGTATAAGTTATATGTTATATGCTAATGTAACATCATTTTTACGTTATAAGTTAATGCCATAAAGAAAAGTTTGAAATGCTATCTTTTATACACATAACACCTTCTGTCAAGAAAATAATTAGCAGGCTTAAAATCGATATTCAGAGGTGTTCCTATAGAGAACAAAAGCCAAAACTTCAAGAGCAGAAATCCCATCAAATATGATGGTACAAAACTAGGTTGCTACAGATTAATTCCATCCTGTTTTCCATCCTGTTTTTCCATCATTTTTTTTTTTAGCTGTGCACTTAAAATTTGTATTTTATCATTTAACTGTTCTGAAATCTTTGATCACATCCTATCAGCAAGAAATAAAATCTGAAAAAGTCATCGATAATGCCTAAGGAATTACTATAATTAACTTTGGTGCTTTGACAATATTGTGCTCATTTTTATTTAAATGTATATATTAAAGTTAATTATTATATATTAAATATATTAAAGTTAATATTACTGTATAATGAGATAATATCACCCCATCATACTTTACAAGAAATTAATATAAAGTGAAAGAGCAAGTGTAAACTTCTTCCGTAATGACTAAAGTTTATTATCAAAATATAATAATAATATTAAGATTCATATGTGTAACAAATATGTAACTATCCACCCTCCTATCAGAGTGTTCAATCTAGTTATAAAAACATTGAACTATTATTATATGATGTAGGGTCTCACTTGAATGTAGCTAAATTGATGTTTTGCCATAATTTAAGAATCCTTTCCCTACTCCCTAGATACATGTAATAGCCTAGAAAGATCACTGCATCTTGAACTGTAATGCTAAATCAGAAATTATATTATTACCTGTAACTAGCATCCTGCTGACTTTCACTTAAATATCTAGACCCAAATTATTTTATATCTCATTTCAGAATGTGGTACAATGTGCTATTTCATCTTCTTGGGCTTGTCTTACAATTTGTTATAGACCCTTCTTTTTATGAGCCTCACAAACCATCAGTGTTAGTGATGAGAAGCACTGTATATAGTTACACTGGCTTTGGATTCTTGTATGGTGTATGAAAAATAAAAATCATATCTTTTAGGTCTTGATGGTGTATTCCTTCCAATCCTGAGATGTTGATTTAGCCGTCCCGAGTGTCACATGACGTGCCCCTCCGTGATCCTGTACTTGAGCCATTGCAGAAGTGCTGATGTGACTTTGGTGTGCTGGGCCAGGGCAAATATATTCTTTTGAATTATGCCAGCAGTGAGGAAAAAACATGAGTCCAGATCTCAAAATGGGAGAAAAGGTGATCGGATGAGAAATCCCTCTTTTTGAACACAGTGGTAGAAGAAAAATTGGGTGTACCTGACTTTATCAGCCATCAAAAAAGAGGATGAACATGGCTGTTAGACTAAGAGGAGAAAAGTATTCAGTTTCGAGGAGAGAAAGAGAAAGCTCACTGAGGAGAAAGAAGAGTGAGGTCAGTGTCAAGAGAAACAAAGGAAAGGAACAGGCCTCAGTGACCCAGTTCATCCTGATACACTGTGCATTTAAGAACAAAACCCAGATCCTAATTAGCAGAGGGAAGTTGAGAAAGTAGATGAAGACTGGGGAAAAGCAGGTTTTATATAGTTGTTTTTTTTTTTTAATAACCTGGCATTTAAAACTTTAAAAACTCCAATTTAAGAAGTTTCTTTCATTCTTTTTTTGTTTTTTTTGAGAAGTAGACTGACAATTTTTAAAAGTTGTTTTGTATCCTTAAACATATACTAGAGTGTTTATGAAAGTAAGCTCACTGTTGGTAAGCTGTAACAGCACAGAGCATTCAAATCAACAGTGCTGGAAATACCATAAAATGGATTCCTACATTTAAAGAAAAAGTTTGTATAAAGTAGGCTCATTTAGCAATAGGATTCAGGACTCAGAAAAAAGATTAGATCTGAGAAGGAATTTTTTAAAACGGCTTCAAAGTTTCTAGAGTTTTTGTTAGCCATTGCTTTCTCTATAGACTGGATTATACCAGAAAGTGTAATTCGTATATTTGGAACTGCTCACTGAAACTACAATAAAAACAGAAAGATGTGAAAACACTGCCTTATGCTCAAATTCATGCCGGGCAGCTTGAAGGGCTGCCAGCGACATCGCTGTTCTGTTAGCATTTTTGACCTGGCTTCACATTCTCCCAGACTGTTTCTTCTGATGTGAGAAGAATGTAAGCCAAAACCACCAGGGAGCATTCTTCGCACCCATGCACTTGAGAGAGTTTGGGTGTCCAAAATGTTGAAAAGGTCAGATACAGTTGTTCTCATAGAATCTATTCTGGAGGGTCAGAGGGTCAGAATGTCTGCACATGTGCACAAACCAACAGGCCCATAAAAGCCTGATAGGAGGCAGCAGTGCCCCATAAAAGGTCACACCCAGCCAGAATCCAACAACATTTGAAAGGCGTCTGCTATAGAGAAGAAATATGAGACTGACCGCATTGGTAGCGGCAGCAGCAGAGAGAGATGGATGGGGATTAATCATGGTAAAATACTGAGCAAAAGAGACAGCACATTCTGCCAAGCATGAATACTTCTCTACTCACATGTTTCATAAAGTACACTCTTCAAAGTACAAACCGATGGGCCAAGGTCAGGTTGATCTTTGCTAGGCTAAAAGAAGCAGCTGCTGAGTGTATATCCTGGTCAATGGGGGAACATGTAAGGATTTTTAATGTTAAAAAAAGGGGAATTAGTTGCAGTTCAACAGTAGAAAAATTCCTGATAATAAGTGGTTTTATAAAAATCAAACTGATAAAATCAAACTACCTTCCTTCTTTTGGCTCAAACAATAAACTTTGTGGTTGTCCTTAGCCTGTGGATCTCCAAGACTTTTCTTTTTTAAAGTATATCCCTTATGTTCCTTAGATGTAGCATCTTGCCTTATTTCACAATCTCTCCTCATGGATACACCTTTTGTATAAGCAAAACATGTTACATGACAGCCTTTGGAAGACCACGTAGACAGCCGCACACAGTGCAGTTTACAGGGCTTTCAGCAAGGGCCCCCCAAGTGCAGTAGCATCCCTCGTTCCGTCAAGGTGCACCAACCAACTGGTAAAGACTTACTTCTTGACACTCATGAAGGCTCTTTAGCCTTCAGGTGCTTGTGTTTCATTTTGGTGGTTTCTTTATAACTTAAATACCGATGCTTTCTGTTGGTGATTTTTTTCCCTGTTACTTTATCCTTTTGTACAATTGTGAAAATTTTTTTTTAATAATAAGCATGTTGTGCTGACAATAAGAAAGAAAAGAAGAAAGATTTTAAAAAGGAAACAAAAATGATAGACCTAAAAACAAGTGACTTACAATGACATACCACTTAACACTGAAAAGAAATGACCTATTGATATGTGGTATCCTTTGGAGGAAACTCAAATATGTTAAGTGGAAAAAGTAAGACCAACAATTCACACACTGTGTGATTGCATTTATATAAAATTCTAGGAAATACACAAATTAATGTAGAGTGACGGATCCACCAGGGCTTGGGGATGGGGGTTGGTGACAGGGAGAGGCAGAAGGGAGGAACTGCAAAGAGGCATTAGGAAACTTTTAGAAGTGATACATCTTTTGGAGTTTCATTATCTTGACTGAGGTGATAGTTTCACAGATAAAGATATATATGTGTGTGTGTGTGTGTGTGTGTGTGTATCAAAGTTTATCAAATCATACACTTTATTTATTTACTTACTAACTTAAAGATTTTATTTATTTATTTCACAGATAGAGAGACAGTGAGAAAAGGAATACAAGCAGGAGGAGGGGGAGGGGGAGAAGCAGGCTCCTCGCTGAGCAGGGAGTCCAATGTGGGGCTTGATCCCAGGACCCCAGGATCATGACCTCAGCCAAGGGCAGACGCATAATGACTGAGCCACCCAGGTACCCCAAATCATACACTTTAAATATGTATAATTTACCATATGTCAATTATACTTCAATAAAGCTAATAAAAGTAGACTCCAAGAAAGGAAGAAACTGATTATTGCATTGTCTTACTCTTTTTTTTTTTTTTTTAAGATTTTATTTATTTATCAAAGAGATAGAGAGAGAGGAGGTAGAGGAACAGAGGGAGAGGGACAAGCCGACTCCGAGGTAAGAGCTAAGTCTGACCGGGTGGTAAGGGGGTAGGGGCTTGATCTCAGGACCCTGAAATCATGACCTGAGCTGAAGATGCTTAACTGCTTAACCTGAGCCACCAGGCACCCCACCTTTTTCTTTATTATAATTGTTACTATGATTAGTATCATTGTTATGTACTTTTTATAGGGAGGTGATAGGGCAAAGGGTAAATGTACAACCTTGTATGTGATAAAATGAAGCATTTGAGAGAGAGAAGAAACTTACCTCAACCATTGTCAGTTGTTGCTCCAGAACACTAATCTGAGATTTCTGTGATCTAATCCTATAATTTTAAGCACTTTTCTGTCCTCCGGTAGTATCAGTGTTAGGGATCCCAGCATACATTTTCAAGAAGGCATCTCAAATATCCTGCTTCCCCCAAAGTCAAATTATTCTCTAATTTCTAGTGCTCTGGGGGTAATTTTTAATGACGTCATTTTCTACTTGTTTAGGCATAGGTCTGTCTACCATCTTCAAAACTCTTAAGGTTTTTTTGTTTGTTTGTTTGTTGTTTTTTTATTTAAAAATATTTTATTTATTTATTTAACACAGAGAGAGAGAGATATCACAAGATATCACAAGAGATATCTCTCTCTCACAAGTAGAGAGATACATCACAAGAGAAGCAGGCAGAGAGAGAGGAGGAAGCAGACTGAGCAGAGACCCTGATGCAGGGCTCAATCCCAGGACCCTGAGACTATGGTCCGAGCTGAAGGCAGAGGCTTAACCCATTAAGCCACCCAGGTGCCCCAAAACTCTTTAAGTTTTTAAGGAATGAGTATACTTCTACACCATTACTATCAACCATTGGCTTTCTGCAGCTCTTCAATGAACTATCAAATGGTCTCCCAGCCAGACTGCTGGAGTCCTGCTGCCTTTGGCTGAACTTCCTCAGATGTCAGTGGCTGGTTCCTAAACACTCTGTTCTTTCATCCAGTGGGTCCTAGAGTCTGCCGGATTTATGTGTGAGCTCTTCATATGCTTTGAGCATTGCCTCCAATACCGGGCTGCAGCCTGAGGCTTCCCAGCCACCACCTTCTTTCTGTTCACTGTGGATCAATCTCCAGCATGCCCCTAGCTCATTCTTTCTCCTTGTCAACTTAAGTTACTGTGAAGTAGCCTTTCTATCTGATCTTCAAGTAGTCATGTTGGTTCTGTCTGTAATCATTCCTCAACACACTAGCCTGTGTGTTGGCTGTGAGGCAGGGAGAAGGGTAAAGGGAAGTGATTTAAATGTGTTAGTGCTTAAATAGAAGGTTTATTTCTCTTCATTTTTTGGATTTGGAGTTAAAACCCTGATTGAGGGGCACCTGGGTGGCTCAGTGGGTTAAAGCCTCTGCCTTTGGCTCAGGTCATGATCCCAGGGTCCTAGGACTGAGCCCTGCATTGAGCTCTCTGCTCACCAGGGAGCCTGCTTCCTCCTCTCTCTCTGCCTGCCTCTCTGCCTACTTGTGATCTCTGTCTGTCAAACAAATAAATAAATAAAATCTTTAAAAAAAAAAAAATCCCTGATCGAGGAAAGGACCCGGCAGCGGCTCATTTTTGTGGGTCTTTCCGCAGAATAGGACATGAAACCAGTGGGTGAACAAATGACTGTTAAAGACGGGGAAGGATTAGGCAGAAGAGATGGAAGGAGATTGAGAACATTAGTGTTGATAAGAAATCTTTTCTTTGTACTCTGCTCAGAAGCTTGCTTTTTAATATGCTTCTGTGTTTCTGTAGGCATTCTGCTCAGAAAATTCTCTCCTACCTGCAAACGTTCAAAGCAGAAAAAAGGACATTGAAAGACTGATGTCAGGAAATGTGTTTTTCCTTTGTTTTTCTCTTTGTGGAAGAGAATGCGGTTTACTCACCAAATGTCCTTGCCCCTTCCACCCTTCTTCGCTCTTGCTAAGAGAATTGTTTTTGTTTGCTTTCTTATTAGATATTTCCAGATACAATACTTTTATTTTCTAGCTTCTCTTGTACATAGGCATGGCCAATAAGGTAGAAGTGGAGGTTTATGTGTCAGTCTTCTGGGAAAACTAAAAAGGGCAACAGACAACTGGCATGTACCTCCCTTGCTCCTATTTTTTTCTCTCCTTGATTAGAACCTGTGGCCAGAGCTCCAACAGCCATCTTATGATTTGGGGATAACCTTGAGAAAGAAGCTGTGCAGAGCTGGTAGAGGGAAGGGTTGCCCAGATCTCTGGTTATTTTCTAAGAGCCATCATAGGATTTCTAAACTGTTGTATTATCTGTTGCTGCATAACAAATTACCACAAGCCTATCAGCTTGAAACAACACAAGCCTGGGCAAGAGTCCTTTACTCTAGATCTCACAAGGTTTCAGTCATGGTAGCAGCGAGCCAGCATTTTCATCAAGAGCCTTGAATGGGGAAAGAATGCGCTTCTGAGATCACTCAGGATATTCTCATAATTTATTTCCTTACACTTGTTACAGACTGAGGTCCCCATTTTCATGCTAGCTGTTGCCCTGGGACTACTCTCAGCATGTAGTTGAGGACCTCTCTCTGTGGCCATCTCCACAGTGTACGAGGTGGCTGTTAGCTTCTTCAAAGCCACTGGAAGAAACTCTCTCTTCAGAAAGAGCCCATTCCCTCTTTTAACGGCCTTTGCTTGATGAAGTCAGGTGATCCAGGATACTCTCCCTTTTGATTAACTAAAAAAACAACCAATTTGAGACCTTAATTACTGTATCTGTAAAGTCCTTTCACTTTTGCCACATACGATATGCTAATGATGGGAGTGACATCCCATCATATACCTGGTCTTTTCCACACTCAA
The DNA here is from genome assembly GCF_009829155.1 of Mustela erminea. NCBI lineage: Eukaryota > Metazoa > Chordata > Mammalia > Carnivora > Mustelidae > Mustela > Mustela erminea. The sequence goes on from NC_045616.1 coordinate 127,458,795, forward strand.
AAAAGGCGTGTAGCTGGTGGTGAGAAGCTCGGAGGCCATCTTAGAAATCTACTTCCACAACTATCAACCCGTGGGCTTCCTTTCCATTCAGAGAACTAACCTCTCATTGCTTTGGCCAAATAGACAGGGACATCTCTATTGCTTGTAACCAAATACAATTCCTAACTGTTAACAATATCTGGAGATGTAAAGAAAAATATATAAAAGAATAAGTTTTAAAAAAGTAATTTCAAAATTAATACAAAAACATGTTAATTAAACATGTAAATTTAAACAAGAGAGTCAAAAATACAAGCCCTTATATATAATAAATATGTTATTATATATCTCTACATATATATCTATATTTATTAAAAATCGACTCACACAATACATGATATTGTCATAAAATGTTCACCTATGTTAATGCCTTCCATCCAATAGACCAGTCTGAACTTACCTGTAGTTGAATAGGCTGCGTTTATTGTTCATTGCAGCAAGAGAGACTACACACATGGGGAACTGTGTAGTGTGTTAGTAAAATGGTGGTAGGAGGGATTTAGAGGATTCGTACCTTGGTTTGGTGATTTTGGTAGGGAGGTCAAGGAAATGGAGGTTTGCTTGCTCTGGATAAGGTGCTATCAGGAAGTAGGGAAAAACAGATGATTGGGTATCCTAATTAGTCTTTTCTAGAAGGAGGGAAGACTAGAAGGACAATAAAGCTGTAAGGAAGCAGCAGTCACTTAAATTAGCCAGGAGATGTTTGATATTTCTGTGGTTTGTGCAGTGAGCTGTGCTTAAATGAAATTATGAAGTGGTCTTTTTCATTACAGTAACAGAGAAACCTTGTCTTGTGTTGATATTCTGTGAGATTGTTTTGGTCAGTCAAATAGGAAAAAACTGAGTCTTAGCTGGGAGGGCCAGGCCAGCTCCTAAGAACTAGCAATACTGAGGCCCCATTGTAAGTGTCAGACCAAGTTCTTGGATGTCAGCGGCTGCTTTATTCTTTCTCCCAGAGAATTTTTCTAATGAGAGAAAAAGACACAAATGAGGTAATATATTGCATTGAATCAGGGATAGAGGATCTTTAGTCAGTCCATTACATACATAATCATGTATGTAGGAATATAATGTAGTTAATAATTCTAGATTTCATTTCAAGATATTTCCATGTTGTTTGAGGTGTCCTATGTTGGTGGGATGTGCACACACACAACACATACATACATATATGAAATACATGTGTTATTCATATATATGAAATATATATCATATATATTTATATACTTTTTAAGAGAAAGCATTACTCTAAAGTTATCTACAGACATGTTTATAATACATAATATGTAACATCTAACTATATCTCCTCCATTGAGAGAAAGCATTATTCACTCTCACATCTTGAATCAGTATATTACTGAGAACTTGTAGGGTTTATCTTGATTTGTCTTTGTTTCAAAATTGCATGAAATAAATAACTAGCTGCTGCTGCTAATATCAACAACATTTTCTAAAAATATGTTGAGTATGTTGTGTCCTTCTAAATATTTATGTTTTTTAATAATCTCAATAAGCTATATTTTGGGAAGCTTTTTGGGTGGGCAAATAAATACTTCCAACTGAGACAAAATGAAGAACAGTTCAACTCTCCTCTAGGATTTACAGAGATGCCCTTCTCATCTACTCATCAAAATGTCCTTGGCCCAAAATAGGTCCAGTCTATAATGACCTTCTCCCCAAAGTTGGAGAAAGTGAGATTCTACCCACTGGTCGAACAACCATTCTGTTCTCTCATCTTTCTGTCAGAGAAAGTGGCCCTTTCCAAATTTATTCTAAAGTTCTAGCTGGAATATTGTGCATTTCTCACAATTCTAAACCTTCTCTACAAAGTAATTACACAAGTTACCTGAAAGGAAATGGGGATTGCTTGTTTAAATTAGTAAGGATAATTTGTAATTTCTTGGGGGAAAACTCAGAAAGTGAAAGTTATCTTTGAGTGTTCGAGTTGAATTTCAGTATTCAAAGGATGAACTCTTCCACAAATCTTTCCGTTTGATGTTCCTGAAAAAGGTGGAATGTAAGCACAATACTGAGTCTTCTTTCCATAACTGCTGGAAAGGTGCCACAGAACATGCATTTACATCAAGTCCTTGCTTGAGGTGAGTAAGCAATTACCATCGATCAGCTTAGCAGCCAAAAGGGCACCAAATTCATTATTCAGTTTCTTGGTCCTTGATCTTGCCAGGTGTTCTATACACGTGCCTCCTGCAATCTGTAAACTGAAACGTTGCTTCATATCCAGGTCACCTGCTGAATCAGAGAGAAAGGGAATGGCATCGCTGCCTCTTGAGAAGGTACCATGATGAACCAAGTGATTTTTAGCACCTTCTGCATTTCATGGTACTGTTGTCAGGATGTTTGAGGAGATGTCCTGCCAATCCCTGAACTCTGTGAGAGTCATTTGGATGCCTATGCTGGTTCTGAATGAGCTCAAGTGCCCAATAAGGTGATCTGGATTATCACACATTCTCCCAACCTTGGTTTGTCCATTCTAGTTTTGTTCCCTATTCCCATTTGGCCACTGATGTACACTCATTGCCCTCAGTTGATGCCTCTGGTGGGTTAAGGCAGCTCCACACCGGCTGAGGTTTGGTTGGTTTTCAAGTACCAACTCAGAAAATGCATGTTGAAGATATCTGCTTCAGATATCATCCATGGAAAGTCTACTCATAGACAAGGTAAGGTGCAAGTCTTAGTTGCAAGAGATGTATGAGACAAATAATTCTAACCTTCCTATTCTAGCACCTGCAATGCATACCTCTGTATCTCTAATATTAAAGAGTATATTCCAACACTACAAGGTTGATGTGTAAAAACGAAGATAATTGATGTGAAAATAATTTGTAAATACCAAGGAGATTGATTCTATAGACACTGTAGTGATAGCAGTAATGATAGCGTTATTATTATCATCATCATTACTATTATTACTATAGTTATTATCATTGGTGGTAGTGATAGTAGTAGCATTAGGAAGGATATTGTAGATCTGTTTCTGTTTAAACAACAAAAGACTCAAGAATGGGAAGTACACTAAGGATTTAATTGCTAGTTAATAATTTGTTGATGATTATTATATTTTTTGTAGCCATGTAGAAATATATAGCTTTATTTTTTCTTAGATATGCTAGGCAAGCCATATATGTATATGTATGTATATATGCATATATATGTATACATGTAGTTGTGTATATATACATGTACATTATGTACATTATGAATGTATACATGTGTATATGTATACATTATTCGTATGTAATATGCTAATAAATACTAATGTGAGCACATACTCATTAATATTGTGTATAGATTTTATAAATAATATGCATGATGTAATGTGTGATGAAATATCACATTATTACTTGGACTTGATGCATATAATAACAATATACATCAAGTTAAACAGAAACGAATACCTTATAACAAAGACAGACCAATTATCATATATATAAATTAGAATTTCATCTTAGTTCTCTTAGAAATATAAATTATTTATTACAATGCTCTGTAAAAATGTTAAATTGACCTTGGAAATGCAGGTATTTACACATACATGTATTTCAAGCATGCATGTTTTACTAACAAATACCAGTAAGTCTTATGAAGGCAACTCAGTGTAGTTCAAACAAGTGTTTAACACAGACAACATGAGCATAAATCTTGTCTGTTCTTAATGTGTCTTAGAGATAGGAACCTATTTTAGAGATAAAAGAAGTGCTAAAATTACCATCTTAATGTGTATATTTAACTAGTTTTATTTTTACAGTGCTTTGATTTGAAGCATTTTTAAAATATACATTATCTAGAGAGTGAAACCCTATTCTTGGATCTTTGTTTCAGTGAGAATATAGAACTGATATTATCATGTCTCTATATGTAAGACTCTTGGTGGCATGTCCAGGGACAGTAGTAGCCATTGAGCCATCCCCAGTCCTCTGTCCTTTGTGACATTCATCCATGGATACAGTGAGAAGAGGTAGAATCTATAGCAAAAGGGGAACCAAAACCCATTTTAACTGATGTGAAAAATCTCAGGCTCACTTTTGGGGAACTTTAGCTTTATTTCCCAGAATCTTTCATCACCGCTTGTAGCAAAAATTAATCTGTAGGCTTTGATTATTTATAAGATGGAGAAAGACCTTCAAGATTTACATGAAGTACAGTAATTTAACCAACTTGAGGAGACTGGTGGAGGGTTGTAAAAATTATGCCATTTTATTACTTTACCTAATTTATCAAATTCAATAAAATGTGAATGTTTGAGATTTAAGTACATACAGAAGAAAGTTCCATCTGTTGGCAACTTTGGCCCAGCTCTTACTTGGGCATAATTAAGTTGATCCATCTATATATACAGTATAAGAGAGCCAGATGTAAAGTGATAAATGTATTTTGGATATCTATCATTGGATATTTATTTTCTATATTATAGCATATCTCCTGAAGATTATCTAAATATTTTTGATCAGTCCAGTTATTTGGCATTGCATTGATACGGTTTCTAAAAACAGCCATGGTAATAGGTTTAACAGACTATAAATAAAAACAAATGTGCTCCTGATGGGAACAAACATTTTTTTTTAAAGATTTATTTATTTATTTATTTATTTATTTATTTATTTAATTGATAGAGATCACAAATAGGCAGAGAGGCAGGCAGAGAAAAGGAGGAAGCAGTCTCCCTGCTGAGCAGAGAGCCTGATGCGGGGCTCGATCCCAGGACCCTAGGATCATGACCTGAGCTGAAGGCAAAGGCTTTAACCCACTGAGCCACCCAGGAGCCACCAGGGCACACACATTTTTAAAATTAAATTCTACTCACCATTTATTTATTCCTGTAATGATCTGTTACATCTAATTAACCTTCAGTATTGCAGTGAATTGTATTACCTCATGAAAAATATCTCTATTCTTTCTGCCTTTGCCAATTAGTTTAAGAAGTGGCTAAAACACATTTTTTTCTCTTTGAAGCTGTTTTTGTGACATTTTTGTAAATGTTATTTCTTATATGTAAATATGAATAACCACTATAAATGTGTGTGTGTGTGTCTTAATAGGTGGGATTTGGTTTCTCTATAGTGGGGACAGATGTTATAATTCAATTCAAAAGATGAACAAATTCAAATTTTAATTACTGATAGACTGTTGTACTGTCAAACTTTCTTATGGTTGGGATTCATTCAGAGCACCTCAAGGACAATTTAAGACTAAATTAATTGAGTCCTTTTAGAAAAAGAAAAAGACTTATTTATTTATTTATTTATTTGAAAGAGAGATATAGAGAGCATGCGTGCAAGCAGGGGGAAGGGCAAGGGGAGAGGGAGAGACTCCTTAAGCATACTCCTTGCTGAGCATGGAGCCCCATGTGGGGCTGGACCCCATGTCCCAGAGATCCAGACCTGAGCTGAAATCAAGAGTCGGATACTCAACGGACTAAGCCACTCAGGCACCCCATAGTTCACTGAATCTTAGATGAATAGTTATGGAAAAGATATTTTGCGTTGAATCAGACAGTGTATTGGCAGCAAATAAATGGCACATTCAAAGGGCTTAACGAGAGTATTAATGAAGGGACTACTTAGGGAAGTTTGGGTCGGAGTGGCCAATAGGGCGGTAAAGCATTTGGGGCTAACAACAGTGGGAAGTTGTTATCATCCCTATAAACGCCTTGGATTCTGGAAACTGGGGAAGGGAGGATGACTATATTCAAAAGGGCAGTGATGGTGGGTCTGATAAAGATAAATACTCTAGCCTTTCTCTTCTAGGTTTCCCATTGCCTGCCCGTACCTCCCCGTTCATGCTCTCAGCTAAAAGCCTTCTGTGGCACAGATCAAGATGGGAAAGGACAGAAAATGGATCTGGGAAGTCACAGAGAAGCAATTAGCACAGACCTTGTATTAGATTTTTATTTCTGCTGTAATAAATCATCACAAATTTAGGAGCTTAAAATAGCATAAATTTATTATCTTATAGTTCGGGAGGTCAAAATTCCTAAATTTAAGGTGTCTGCAAGGCTAGGTTCCTTCTTGAGGCTCTAGGGAAAGTTAGTCTCCTTGCCTTTTCCAGTTTCTAGAGTCTACATGCATTCCTAGACTCCCAGCTTCTTACTCCAATCACTCCACCTCTGCTCTGTCATCTCAGCTCCTTCTCTCACTCTGACCCTCTTGCCTTCCTCTTCTAAGGCCCCTTGTGGTTACATTAAGCTCACGCATGTAATCCAGGATAATCTCTTCATTTCAAAATCCTTAACTTAATCCTATCAGGAAAATCCCTTTTGCCACTGAGGTAGCGTATTCACAGATTCTGAGGATTAGGACATGGACATCTTTGGGGAGCCCTTTTTCTGTCTGCAGACTACAGGCCCCAACCAGCATATTAATGTGAAAGAAATTGACGTCTCTGCTATAGGGAGATTAAAACTAGAGACTGTGTTTACACATTTCACAACTGATAACGAATTACTTTTATAATTGGAAAAGTATTTTTTTTGAAGAATGCAAAAAATGTCAAACTAGTATTCTGTTTAATGTTAACATGGTTGTATATATTTTAGGGTTTTATGTTTTGAATATCTTCAAAATGTTCAACTTCTCAAGTTACTTTCTGTACCTCTGATGGCATGAACACTTTGACATTTTTCATTTAAAAAAAAACTGACTTGGAGAAACAATAAACAATTGTTATGGTATTCTGGCCATTTTCATATACTACTTCCACTATGTAAGAAATCTACTATTTTTAAATATACCATTTAATATACTATTTTAAAATATACTATTTTCATATACTACTTCCACTATGTAAGAAGTATACTATTATTAACTGTATTTTAGAGATGATTAAACAAATACATAGATTAAGTAATATGTCTTGGATAATTAACAAATAAGGGGATATGGTGGATATCATTTTCCATTCGCTTCCCTAGATCAGTTTTCTACTCTGCTTTGCTCTGGGAAGCTGAGCTATTCATGCTGCATCATCCAGACTCTCTTTTTCCCCGGCTTCTGATTGGCTTCAACTAAGAGGGGAGCTCAGCAAGCTTGGTGGTGAAAGAAGAGAGAAATGGTGTTACTTTTCATTACTGTACAGTCACTCCTTCTCCCCTCCTGTCTTGTTGCATGGAGGGTCGGCTTCCCTGTGTAGCTGTAGCTTCTACCGGGGTTCTTCCCACTCTCATCAAATTCTGAGAATACCATTCCTTGAGTTCTTGGTGGGAGTAATGGCTTTCATTTTTTCTGGTCCTGGGGTTCTTCGCCATCTCTTATTGTTTCCTTCTACTTTCCCATACCTCTCTAAATAATCCCTTCATTATGCTCATTTAACACCCTCTGAAAGTGCCATCCTTTTCTCTTTCTTTTTAAATAAGCTGCAGTTTGATTACAAGGCTATTTAAATTAGAAGGTAAGCTCTTAATCATTTCAGTACGTTGACTTTAACAAAAACACATCTCCCAAGCAAATGAATTTACAACTTGAAATGAATTAATTGCATTAAGTCAACTGCTTATATACTGGTTTATAGCTGTTATTTTTTTTTAAGTAGCTAATTCACTAAATTAAACCAGTTTAATAATTTTCAGATGCGGACATGGCGTACCTTATGTTGGGTATAATGAGTATACTCTGTATACTATCTGTAAATATAAAGCCAATTCACCTGTGTTGTTATTCTGCCATCAGTGAGCATTGTTTATAGCATCTTATCTATCATGCTCAGATTTTATGCTTTGCAGTGGGTTTGGGTTCAATTCATTAAAATGGGAAACTTATCAATTTCTCTTTCAGAGAAAGGAACTCTTACCCTGCAATATACAATACACTTCTGTTCTTTTACAGATTTCTTTTCACTACTTCCTAAGTGATGGTGATGTCTGTTTCCTTGACAACTAGGTAGGGTGAGCGCTGCAATGATATTGAGCATGTCAGATGTATTCATAAAGTGAGTTGTAGTTGTTCAGAAGAAATATATCAGAACAACCTGGTCTTCTTTTGTGAGCAAAGATGCTAATGAAGGAGCTTTTCATTGACAACGATTTTCATGGAGCAGAAGGGATAGGTACACATCATACTCAACACCGACCTATCATGTTTTTTCATTTGTTTACTCATACTGCCCACTTTTTTTCCTCAGTTATTCTTAAGTTGTACATACTGACCAACTAGTTTATAACTTGAAAGCGAAACAAGCACATCATCTTTATTTTTATTTATTTATTTATTTTTACAATTGTGGGATCCAGTTAAAGGATAACATAATGGTCTCCGATGGTCTTTGTACCTAGAATATATAGTTCAAAATGTGTTGTGGCAGTGTAATAATCATTCTGCAGTCCAACAATAGATTTCTTAGTAGTTGTTCCTATGAGTCTAATTTACAATGTCTATATTGATAAACGTGTAATGCAATAGGACCCTAAAATGACTTTTGACTCATCAAAGAAAGGTATTGGATTATTTTCATAGTCAACTAGATATTAAATGTATGTTGGTATGTTTGAATTATTTGAAAATTGCTCATTCAAACAGTACATTTGGAATCTCTATTAAGGGGAATATGATTAACCAACACTTTCCTTTTCCTGATCAGACAGATAACAGCAAGCTTGCTCTACTTGAGAAATAAGCTTCTTGAAATTAAAATCTGGGATACATTTAGGGGCGCCTGGGTGGCTCAGTGGGTTAAGCTGCTGCCTTCGGCTCAGGTCATGATCTCAGGGCCCTGGGATCAAGTCCCGCATCGGGCTCTCTGCTCAGCAGGGAGCCTGCTTCCTCCTTCTCTCTGCCTGCCTCTCTGCCTACTTGTGATCTCTCTCTGTCAAATAAATAAATAAAATCTTTTAAAAAAAATCTGGGATACATTTATTAAAAATTAAATTATATATGTGATATAATCTTTATCTATGATTATGGAATATAGACATTAAGGCTTTACAACTTCAGTTCTCTTCAGTATTAAGATATTTTCCCAATAGTTAAGGTTGGAGTGAATGTATCTGCATTCCTATTGGGTAAAAATGAGAATCAGTCCAGAGGGCTTATATTTTTTAATCAGTTGAACACATTGATGACATAACTAAATACTTATAATACAATCAGAATTTCTTTTACAGACTATGAAGGTTATCTGGTATAGCCATTAACAGATGTTTATATCATCCACAAAAATATTGGGTCCACTTATTATTAGTAGCTGTCATCAATGGAGTGCCCTCAGAAGCGAACTTCAAAATGGAAGATTAGTATGCAAGAAGCTCATTCTTTGAAAAGGCATGGAAGCAGAGTTGGGAAGAGTCGAAAGCTGGGCAAATTGATGAGAATGTAACAAAGGCTTCAGCATTTAAGCAACAGCTGTAGTTTACAGTTCAGTGGGACTCTTTCTGTATTCCTTGGTGACAGAGTCACATATTTGGAAGTACAAGTTCTTCAAGTGGGTCACTGAGAATCATGGTAGGTACATGGTTAAGTACTGGTATTTTATCATTGGGTTCTCAGACCTATGTATTCTATCCATGGGGGTTGTTGGATTCTATAGTAGTCATTAATTTATTGGGTATACAGTATCCTGGAGGAGAATACCATCATTTTTCTATGGTAACATCTCCAAGATGGCACCTTAGCTCTGGTTTGGATAGGTCATTACATGGTTTAAGAGACTACAAAGCACTGTGTTTGTAATATGTGACAGGACCAGTGGACTTCACGGTCATGTGCTCACTATCATACCTCCTATGTTGTGAAGTTGAACCATATGTCTGATACAAAGTTATAGATGATGAAGTGTTAGTCTATCAAACATCCTGTAAGCCCTTGAATGACGGTTTTAGTTAAACCTCTACGGACAATAAAGTCACACTCACATTTAGAATACATGTCAGTGACCAACAAAATATATCAGTGCCCCTTACCATGGTAGAAGGGATCAAATGTAATAGTCTTGCCACCAAACAACTGATTTGTTTCTTCAAGGGACAGGGCCATATTAGGTGCTGAGTGTTGGCCTCTGTTATTAGCAGGTTGGAATTCTGCTACAGCAATAGTTGTGTCAGCTTTGATGAGTGAGAACCCATGGTCTTTAGCTCATGCTTAGCTACCATCTCTGCCACTATGGTTACTATACTTATATGTCCATTGTATCAGCTCTGTGGTGGTTAAGGATGGATTTGGACTGAGGGCAACTAGATGAATTGTTCCATCTTGTTGTTTAGTGTCTTTGCCATGGTGGATATTCTCAGGGTCAACACTTGGAGAAGAAACTGAAGCAGGACTGGGCTAAATAACTTCATTGGGCTACAGTCCCAATGAGGCCTCAGCTGATACCATGAAGGGCTTAAAATTAAATGGCTCTTCAGAGCTGCTCTGAGTTGAAAAAAGAGAGCTTGGCCTTTATAACACTGAATCAACTAGTCACTGGCTATGGGCTGTCCTGGGAACGGGGGTTTCTTTTAGAGGCAAGGTGACTCTTTTCAGCCCATTTCTCCAGGGTGATTATAATATAGAGAAAAGCAAGCAAACAAGCAAAACCTTTGACTACAAAGGACTTGAGACTTTAGGAGAATCTTTCCACCAAAATTAATCTTCTAACTAAAGCTCAAATCAACCTGGGTTAGTATCCCAATGATTTTTAAGTTTATGATAATGAAGGCTCCTCCACTGATGAATGAGATGTGACTAAACAGGCTGGAGATCTATGCTGTCAGATAGACTATCTTTGGGAATCAGGTCCATCTGAAAAGTTCCTAGCTGCCAGTGGTCAAAGAATACATCATCAGTCTCTTCTGAGTGGAGACCGACATATGCAGGGAGCTCTCCCTGGTGCTGCTTCAAAATTGACCAAAGACTGCCTCCTCTGTTTAATCTTCTCTTGAATATGACTTATCTGATTTGTTTCTAGAACATACTGCTTAAAGGTGATCTCTTTTGCCTCCTTACAATCCTTCCAAACCTCCTGGAAAACCCCTGTTGCCACTGTGATCTGATCTGATTCTAAACATGTGCCCAGCCCTAGTCATCACCCAGACCTGCCACCCTATGACAATTTCTCTCTCATCTACTCACTCTACATAGTTTTGCCCAGTACACAGAAATCATCAATTGAAATGTTGAAGTTAAATGCATGATTCATTTGGAAAAAGCATAAAACTCATTTGCTTAAAATGCAAAGTTAGTAAGGAGATTTGGGATATCAGCTAAAGATCAAAATGCTCGTTAAACTCTATTAAACAGTTGTTAAGTATTTACACAGAACAAAAGCTATATAGCAAACTAAGTGAATCAAGATTAAGATAGATGAGGACACACGCTCTTCCTTCATATGTCAACTTTTTAAAATGCCACTCATTACTCTAGTATGGATTTAGCTACTTAGCTTGTCAAGTGAATATCCTTTACAACTTACATATCCCTTAAACATCCAGATTGGAAAACCTTTTAGATTGAGAACTATTTTTCATGAAAAAAGGTCTTTAAGTTTACTATACTTCATTGCAGAAGTGTTCAAACAAATGTTAAAATTCACAAGGATTTTAAAATCCATATATGCTGTAAGGGCATGCCAAAGAGAGGAAATTTGAGCTTAGGAACAAAGGTAAGAAAGAAGTAAAGCATATTTGGCACATAGTAAGTAGAGTGTATGGTTGGAACATCAGATATTCAGCACAGTATTAAGAAAGAAGGCAAGGAACATATACACTAAGACAATTAGAGGCTATAATGCCCAAGACAGTTTAAATCAAGTAAGTTGATTAACAAGGGAAGAGATGCAGTATTAGCAGTGACAATGGAAGAAGAAGAGACACTAGAAGCATAGATATGGATATAAGACTGTTAAAATGGGCTAGGGATGCAATTTTGAAGGCATAAGCTTGGATTTTGTTAATAGAAATAAAAAGAAGAGGATAAGTGGGAAAGACATTAAGGAATTATAATGTAGAATTTGGTGACCGATTTTAAGTTGGAGTGGATTTTAATGCAAGATTTTTATAGTTGACTTTGCTAAAACCTAAAATGTTTAGCTTGGATGACTGAACAATAGATGAGTGTCCATTAATTTAAATAGAATTATTATGAGGAGTTTGGTTGGGAAGTTATAATATTTGAAGTGGCTGCAGAGCATCAGGTAGGAAAATGAAAGATAGGTCTAACATTGAAGAGGGAAGCTGGATTGAGAGACTAAGATTGAGTTGTGAGCTACACAGAAATAATAGTCAAATTAAGTGGAAATGAAATCGGTTGATCTACTAGTCTGTTGAACCCATCTGGATCTTGGGATCATGTGTCTGTAGTTTGAAGGAATTTCCACAAGGTGGTGATGCATTCTTACTAGGTAGCATAGATTTGTGACTTAAAGATACTTATTAACAAGAATCCAAGACAATTATTTTTTTTTGCTCCCTCCTTCCTGGTCTTCTGAAACTATTATCTGATGTGTTATATGAAAATGTTCTTTACTAACAAAATATACTCTAATTTGTTACTATTTTATAAGATTTATCAAAAATGTAAAGGTTACATGGAGTGATATTAAATCAATCATAAATCTAGGTTCACTAAAGTCTGTCTCAAGTTTCCATAGAAAATAAGAATATTTCCTCAAATTCTTGATGTAGTTCATCATGTAATCTCTCTTCTGTTTGCTTTTATGACAGAACACACCTTTAGTCATCTTATTTTTGAAATTAATCTTTGTTTTTCTCACTAGTCTCATATTTTTAAATGCAAATAGTATTTTCTTTCTGGGTTTGAAAATACTGTTCTACACACACTCAAGAAATTCAGATCCTCTTGACAGCTGTATCCCACTCACACTTGCTTGGAGGTCCAAATAAATACATGTCCTCTTCGCATGTGAGTCATCAATAAGTCATATAATGTTGCAAGCACACATGTATCTCTCCCTATCATTTATCTCAACTCTTAACCACATACTCACTGTAAATACTTGGAAAATTCCCCCCCATTCATTATTGAAAATATAGTCTAATGTACCAGTAAAAACAATTATATTGCATTAAGAGTTTGAATGAGAGTGCGTGGATTGTTTTAGTCATATCTTAGCTCTTCTAATAGGATCTTTGTTTCAAAGTATTGTGCATTATCTATTGTCTTCTTTACATTATTAAGTGAAAAGATCTTTTAAGAAATTAGGCAAGCCTAAAGTCCAGAAAAGCTGTTCAGTGGAAGAAAAATTTTAAGTGCTTAATTGAATTGAGAGGGAAGAACTCATCAATGACGTAAGGCAGGCAGTGCCCTTGTTTTTGTTTACCAGACATGCAATGATTCTCCGCATGTGAGAAAGTAAAACAAAAAAAAAAAAAAAAAAGAGGAAAAAATATGAAAAGTGTTCTTGGTACTACAAAACTAGGGAAATAACCATGCATTGTATATTAAAAAACTGAGTCTTTGTGGAATGCCATAGTGAACCATGTTGAAACAGCAGAAAGCATTAAACATCTTCGAGACTAGAAGAAAGAAGAGGGAGGAGAGAGAGATCTACCAAAAGACCTTAGTTCAAGTAGGTTTAGGATGTTTCAACAGATTTTAAAACTATGCATGACTATATAATTTGAAGGTCATAGGTGAAGCAGCTGTGGCTGATACTCCGATATTGATTACATCAATAAATTGCAGGAAACTATTGATAATGTGGTTAATTCTGCAAAAGCAGGTTTTCTTTCTTTCTTTCTTTCTTTTAAAAGATTTTATTTATTTATTTGACAGAGATCACAAGTAGGCAGAGAGGCACGCAGAGAGAAAGAAGGGAAGCAGGCTCCCTGCTGAGCAGAGAGCCCGATGTGGGGCTCGATTCCAGGACCCTGGAATCATGATCTGAGCCAAAGGCAGAGGCTTTAACTCACTGAGCCACCCAGGCACCCCAAAAGCACATTTTCAATACTGATGAAACTGGGTATCTTTAGAAATGAATGTCATTATGTAGGTTTATTTCAGGTAGCTAGAAGCATTCAAAGATAGGCTAGCATTGCTTCTAGGTGGAAATTATGATATACTGTTAAGCAAAAAATTTATTAATTTATCATTCCCCAAACCACATGGCCCCTAAAGGATCATTGAAAACTTCTTTGTGAAACAAGCATTTAATGATTATAGGAAGTGTTTCCTTTGTGATTATTCATACTAGAATACATGAAGGAGGAAAATCTAGCAAAGAAGCCTCTTTTGATAACAGATATGTTCCCAGACATTCCTCTATATTATTGATTAGAAACATCTTATCTGTGTGAACTTTTTTTTTTTCTTTCCCTGTTGTGTTTTTAGTACCTGTAGTTATTGATTGGGAAGATCCTAAGTGGTCTTTTTTTGCCTCTCCAATAGTATGTGTAGTAGTTTGTGTGATACTACTCTATTAACAGATTTATGGAATAGTTTTAACATCAAGATGTCCTTAAAACTTATCAATTGAGTTTTGGCAAAATGCTCACAATATACAAAGAACAAATGTGAAAGACTGTCTCACAATTTGTCACTCTTTTCCAAAGTTTTAGGAAATAGCTGATGCAAAGCAAAAAACTTTAGAACTTCTAGGTCACCTTAGTGGCTCACTTGGCTCTTGATTTCAGCTCAGGTCATGATCTCAGGCTAGTGGGATCAAGCCCTGCATTGGGCCCCAAATTGGGCTCCATGCTCAGTGGGGAGTCTGCCTGAGATTTTCTCTCTCCCTCTTCCTCTGACCCTCCCCCTGCTCATACTCGTTCTCTTTTTAAAATAAATAAATAAGCTTAAAAAAAAAAAAAAGCAAAACCTTAGAGTTTTGCAAAAAAATTTTTTGAGGTAAAGAGTTGAAATGCCAAAAAGTTATTAATTTCAAATAGCAAAGAAGTTCCTACCAAATAATTAATTTAACTTGATGCTCAATGTTAAACAAGAAAAGAAGACACACATATACTTGGTACCAGATTAAAACAAAACAAAACAAAAACCAACCAAACAAAAAAAACCTTAATGTCATGTACAGAAAATCATGACTCTTGGAGGTGTTCCTAACATGGAGCAATCAATACATGTGGAGCCCAGGTCATCCCCACTGGTACTTCAAAGTATTATCGTTTTCCAGTTAAAACTGTGAATGGACATGTACAGCAACCATGGCCTGACAATGATATATAACCGAGAGCTCATCCACTCCAGAAAACAAGGTTTGCATTGCACCACTGGATTTGTCACTGTGATGACTTTTGTGTCAGTTTGACTGGGGTACATGGTGCTCAGATAATTGACCAAACATTATTCTGGGCATGCTTGGAGGGTGTTTCTAAATGAGATTAACATTTGAATAGGTAGACCGAGTTACTGGCAGTACTCATCCAATCAATTAAAGATTTGAATATAATAGAAGACTCTCCCACCTTCAGTAGGGTACTGCTTGAACTGGGGTATTGGTCTTTTCCAGTCTTTGGAGTGACACTGAAGCAGTGGTTCTTCTTGGGTCTTGAGCCTGATAGCTTTTGGACTGGCACCACTAGCTCTACTGGTTCTCATGCCTTCAGACTCAGACTGGAATTATACAACTACATATTGGCTTTCCTGGGTCTCCAGCTTGCTGACTGCAGTCTTCCTGAGCCTCCACAATCCCCTTCTCAGCCTCCATAGTCATGAAAGACAATTCCATATAATCTCTCTCTGTTTCTATATATACAACCATCAAGAACAGCAGAGGCTAACATGGATAGATAGAGTGGATAGTGGAGAATGGACATAATGAATACCAATTGTGATCCTGAAAGCAACTGCACTGATGAGGGCAATAGTTCATCTTATTGATCTCCATTTTCCATGAAGAAGACCTATGGCCAGTTCCTGGGGAGATCCCTTATTTGTTACAAGGGAAAGACAAATCAGCCAAGGAGACTGGGGAGGGCCACAGAAAATCAGTGGTGTGTAGCACCATGAAAGCCAATAAAAGAGAACGTTTTCAGAAGGAAGGTTCTCTCAGGAGGTGAAGTCTAAGGGAAATTAGGAGGGGGCTGCATGGAGAAGTGGACCTGTGCATTGAATGGACTAGACTGGTAGCCATGAAGAGAACCTTTAGTGTGGAACATACCTGACCGATGGCCTCCAGCTGCCATGCCATTGACTGTCCTGTGGTGTTTATGCCAATGTCGTCCTCTCCCACGGTTCCTCATAGCCTATGACTAAGCATGGCAAGGATACTAGAGCCTGGTTATTTTTGCCTGACATCAGGTACTCTTCTATGGGCAACCTTTGCTTAAGAGACGCCCCCCATTGGCCTTGACAAGATTTTTTCAGAAACGAAGTGTAGTCTGAAGCTCTTCTTACCTATGTCTCCTTTCTTCCTTCTCTTATTTCAGAGAGGTATCATATTTGCCTTAGAAAAAACTTCCCTTCTTCTTTGCCCCCTCCTCCTTAATCCTTCACAGGCATTTTTCACACAAATCTCTTGCCTATCTGATTTTCCTTGGAACTTACCTCTCAGAGCTCTCAAACTGACTGACACTCATAAATATGAAATTTAATAAGTATAACACATCTCATCGCACTTGGTCTCAGCTAGTGCTACTCAAAGACCAGAGGCTGGAATTTTCTAAAGCTGGACTCATATTTTTGACATTTGATGTTGGCTCATGGTTAAGACCTTGGTTGGTACTATTTACTGGAATGTATATATGTGCTCTCTCCCTATGGCTGGGATTTCCTTCTCTCATGATGTCTGGGCTCTAAATCCTGAGGGAGAAAGAACTGGGCAGAAGCTACATTATCTTTTATGACCTAGCCTCAGAATTCATACCTCCTCTTATCTACTGTATCCCATTAGTCATACACAGGGCCAACTCCGAATATAAGAGGCAATCACACATGGACATATTACCAAGAAGTATGAATCATTGGGGGCTCTCTTGGAAGCTGGATTACCTCAATCTAAATGCGACCCAGAAAAATTTATAGATTCTGAATATATTATGTTCAAATGAGGTAAGAAGTAAAGGGAATTCTAGAGCAAAATATTTTTATAAATTTAAAACACACAAACACAAAACCACAACATATATCTTATAAGGATGTGTGTAAACAAAAGGTTATGCATCAGATGCATCAGACATTTTAGAATGCGTGGTTATGGGAAGAGAAGCAGAACAAGGATGGGGAATGGTAATAAAATATTTAAAAACAAAATACACTCTGCTATTCTTAAGTATATAATAAAGAAGGTAGTTTTCCATTTACATGTAAAAATTCATGTTTCAAAACTACATCCACATGGCAATATGCTAAATACTATTACAAAATGGAGGTAGATTACAATCGATTACTTTCCTAAGAGCAAGAATTTTAGGCAATGTAAAATTCTCCCAATGGAAACGTACTTCAGTTTCTATTTAAACAACTAATGGTGGTCTGGAATTTTTGCAAATGGAATTTGATTAAAATTTGTTACTTGTTGAAGACTGGCCAATGTCTAGGCTCATAATCAACATTAAACCCTTAGGAATGATGATTTCCTGTGTTTTGAGTTCAATTACTTGTATGAGGTACATGTAAAATTTGAAGATAATAAATATAAATGACATATTTTGCATGTGAGAATTTTCTACATTTAGCCTATAAATTTATTGAGATACCATTATTCATGGGTTATGTATTTAATTTGCAGACTCATCATTTGTTTACTTGAGTAAGCAAATAGACATTTAAGACTAACTGGAAAAGATTTGAGGATTTTAAGGACATGAAATGCTAAGCTTGAATATTTTCTTGATTGATTTCTTTTAAAACAGAAAAAAAGTGGTAATTTATGTAAAATTATATTTTCTCATTTTAAAAAAGATTTAAAGGAATACTTTATTCCCCGTTGGCAACGTGCTTTTCTTTTATTATAAAAGTATGGTGTCACAGAGAATTTTAACAAAAGTGATAATAATTTTTTATATATACACATATATATGTATATATAATTTTAATTCCTCTACCTTTTTAAACCTCTGTATGCAGGTCACTTTAAAAATTCCTTAGTCTGACAGTTGGCAGCTAGTCAATGCTGAACCAACTTCCTGTGAAAGAACATTATTTTGCATGTCCTTAGAGACTGGATAATTAATGTATAACGTTTTACTTAAAACTCTAATTAAGTTTAAATTAAAATTCTTTGGGGTTTTAATAGAGGAGGAAGCATTTTGGTGCCTTTTTCACTTAAGTGTTGTATTTGCCAGCCTGTCTGGGTTAAAGCACCTCCATTTATATAAACTTAATATTGTTGTTTTAATGTTGACGTTTGGTCTGGAAACTTTAAGAAAACTTTGTTGTTTTTTTCTTACCCTCTATTACACTTTAATTTGTGCTGAAGATATTGTAAAACAAATAAGGCACTCATTTACTGTTTACTTCTTTCTAGAAACTAGAAAAGTACTATTTACTCTTTCCTCACAACTTCACTTACAAACACATAAATTAAGACTCATCTTCAAGAGATTTTCTTTCTATTCTCCAAGGACCCTAGTTAGCTACACATGTAAATGTGCATTTCTCCATCACCCTGATTTTTTACCTTTTGTTCTCCAGGCACTGATTCCGTTTTGAAGACCAATCACATGGATATGAAAATTCATGCACGAGTTTTATCAGCAAACATTGCTAGTTTGAGAACTGCCTTGTCTCTAGCTTGAATATACACCCCACCCCCATCTTTGAGAGATATCACTGCATCCTGAATTTAAAGTGTTTTCAAATTAATTTTTACAATCAGTAAATTGTGTTAGTTTTACCCCCTTCTTATTTTCTTTCTTACCCCCTTACTTACTTTCCCTTCTTCTCCACCTCGAGTTCTCAGAATTAGGAAACTAATTTTAACTTACAATTTTAACTTACAATTAATCACTTACTTTATTCTGACCCGAGAGTATTTTTTTTAAATTTGATTTATTTATTTGACAGAGAGAAACACAGCGAGAGAGGGAACACAAGCAGGGGGAAGGGAAGAGGGAGAAGCAGGCATCCTACCTATCAGGGAGCCCAATGAGGGGCTCGATCCAAAGGTCCTGGGATCATGACCTGAGCCAGAGGCAGACACTTAACAACTGAGCCATCTAGGCATCCCCCTACCCAGAGTATTTTTTAACTTAAAAAAATACCTTAAGTAGTTGGTTGTCCTATCTAAAGACTAGGCCAGGTTCCCATAAAGCCATAGACATGAACAGTTCTTGAATATGAACTGATAGGTTTAATAAGTCTTTAAGGTGGGCATTTTTCATGGTTACTGTGACTGAATGGTCATCATTTCTGAATGATAGAAAAATCCAGTCACTTTCAATTTTGGCTTTAGCATCTACACTTCATGCAAGTGGAAGCTTTCAAAACTATGTTGAATTTTCCTATTTTTTTAAATTGTATTGTAGCTAAATGTCCAATAGGAAATAAATGAGAGTTAATTAATTTATATTAATAAATATATTACATAAATAAAGAAATGAAAATTTATTATTAATTTATATAAATTAATTTATCTAAATTAATTGTGGTCTCTGCTAAGATTGAATGATTTAAGAAAGTGAAATAAATAATAATATATTTAATGTACATAGCTTATAAACATAATATTGTTTTAAAAATTTTTCTTTTTCTTAAAACATATGAGACTCATAACATTGTTATAAAACACACATTCATTATCACCACAATAAATTAGTAAAAACACTATTTTTTATAAATTTGCATAATTACTAGGAAATTAAATTGTATCATTCTCAATAGTAACTTGTAGCAGCAAATAAAAGGGGAAAATCAATTTTTAGTAGTAGCTAGTGGTGCCTGTGCAGCACACTCGATTAAGTGTCTGACTCTGTTTCCACTTAGGTCATGATCTCAGGGTTGTGAGATTGAGCCCTGTGTTGGGCTCTGCACTCAGTGTGGAGTCTGCCTGAGATTCTTTCTCTCCCTCTGCCCCTCCAGTTCATGCTCTCCCTCAAATAAATAAATCTCTTAAAAAAAAAAGGAAAGAAAACGGTAGCTAGTACTGTAAATCATTTTAGAAAGCAACTCTTAAATTTTTTCTGAAGTAAAAATAAAATTCTAATTCTTAGTTTCATAAGAATTTATCTTGACCAATTGCCAAAGGATTTTTTTGGTCAATAATTTATCTAACAAGTATGTATCAACCAGTAAGCTAAATCAGCACGTTTACTTTGTATTATTTATATCTCAAATAGTTACTTTTATAGTGTTTAAGATCCTAATGTAACATTTATGTTTTATTTTTTAAAATGCCAAAAATGCCTAAAATAACACATTTTAAGGTTTACAAAATATATAGCACATATTATTTTAAGATTTCTCTCACTTTTCTTAAAGATTTTATTTTTTTAATAATTTTTTAAAAGATTTTATTTATTTATTTGACAGAGAGAGATCACAAGTAGGCAGAGAGGCAGGCAGAGAGAAAGGGGGAAGCAGGCTCCCTGCTGAGCAGAGAGCCTGATGCGGGGCTTGATCCCAGGACCCTGAGATCATGGCCTGAGCTGAAGGTACAGGCTTTAACCCATGGAGCCACCCAGGCGCCCCAAGATTTTATTTTTAAGTACTCTCTACCCCTAATGTGACTTGAACCTGCAACTCTGAGATCAAGAGTCCCACTGTCCACTGACTGAGCCGGCCAGGCACCCCAAACTACTCTAACTTTATAATATAAATATTTTACTAAAATGTCATAGTGAATATGAGGTATATAATTTACATATATGTATTTCAAAAATATTATATAGCTGAGATATTTTTGGATTGAATATATATTTATTTGATTTTTATTTATTTATTTTATTTTATTTTTGCCACATGTTCTCTTATTTATTTTTATTTTAATAGAATTTTATAAAGTAAAAAATGATAATGATCTGTTCGTGAAGATTCATATGAAATGTCTGCTACTTCAAACCAGTTGTGTAACATTCTCTTTCAATCAGTGTTCTTTAGTATTTTACTATCATATTGCAAATTTCCAGATTCTGTAGAATAGAACAAACCCATGTTCATTCAGCATGCTATGAAAAGAAACAAGATTGGTTTTTAATATAACCATGAAAGTGTGGCATTCCATAAATTGCAAATTATCGATGTCAGTTACCACACTAAATGTCCAATAATCTCTTAGGCATCTTTTTTGAACAGAAAATCTTTTTGCAAGTTAATGTTGTATCGAGGTCTTTGCTTTAGGGAGAGAATGAGAAGAGTTTTGAAGACATCTTTTGGGATCCTGGATTTATAACCTCTTTTCTTTACCACACTTACCATGTAATCTTTAATCTCTGGAAAACTTTGATTTAACATGTCATCTAAAAGATATTACTTTGTAATTTCAATGATGCAGCCAGAATGCCGTGCATTTTATGGTGCCTAGAAAATTTCAAATATCTCTGTATATTTAGATGAGAGAATCTTTTCATATCTGTTCTGTGTTTTCCCTTAACTCTATACATAAAGACACAAATAAATATGAGAAAGTATTTTTAGCAATTTGAAATTGTATTGAATTTTATATGAATGCCAAACAGAAGAATGTCTACTTTTTTTTCCCCCCTTAAAAAAGGGGTGAGAGGAGGGGCAGAGAGAGAGGAAGAGAAAGAACCTTAAGCAGGCTCCACGCCCAGTGTAGAGCCTGACCTAGGGCTCAGTCTTAGGACCCTGACATCATGTCCTGAGCTGAAATCAAGAGTTAGATGCTTAACCAATTGAGCAACTCAGGTGCCCCAAAACTGTCTGTTTTACTTTTTGTAATGAGATATTTCTCCTCTTAAGTTTATTTCTAACTATTACAATGCACCTTTTTAAAAATAAGGATTCTTATTAAGATTCAGAGATTATTGCTTTTTGGTTTTTTTCCAGTGACTTGAATTTATTAGTCTTTGCCTTATATGATACTTAAGAGAGTTTACATGCTATTCATGTTGGCTAATACTATAATCACTTCCACAATATTTGCTAATTTTCTTCTAAGAATTGGGCTTGAAATTCCATACTCTCAAGATGTGAAGCTGTCTGTGGTATAACATAAAATCCCCAGGGTAAAGAAATTTTAGAACATTATAAAGATTATATTTCACTTTATAATGTCAAAAGATCCATAGAAAAAATGTTAATAATACTTAAGGAGTATGACTTTTAAATTAGTCACGTGAAATTCTAGGCATAAACATTAAAATTAGCTCATGACCAACCTTTTCTTGCAAACAAAAAATGCCAAAGCCAAATTTCAAAAGCCATTAAACTATAGATATTTAAAGAGCTGGTTATCCATATATTTATGTAGAAAGTGATTCTAAAAAAGTAAATTGTGAAGTTTTGAATTAAGGGTTGACAATGAAATGTTCTGACTCTTAATTCTTTTTTAAAACAGCATTTCTTTTTTTAATAGGTTGATATAGATACAAATTTTACACATACACACACACACACACACACACACACTGGATCAAAAAATATAGATAGATTGCATGTAAAAAAAATTATTTCTTCACTCCCCACCCCACCTTCTGTCTGTGGCAACTACTAATCTGTTCTGTATCTATAAGCTTGTTTCTTTATTTGTTTATTGTTTCGTTTTGTTTTGTTTTTTAGATTACACCTATGAGAGAGATACTACAATATTTGTCTGTCTCTAACTTGTATCACTTAGCATAATGCCCCTGGGGTCCATCCATGTTGCAGCAAATAGCAAAATTTCATTCTTTTTTTTAATGGCCAAATATACCCCATTGTATATATGTGTGTGTGTATATATACATACATAAAATGCATGTATATATATGTATATATACATATGTATATTTATCACAATTTATTCATTCATCATCAGTGGATATTTAGATTATTTCTATATTTTGGCTATTTTAAATTAACATTGGGGTGCCCTTTAAGTTAGCATTTCCTTCCTTCCTTCCTTCCTTCCTCTTTTTTGGATAAACATCTAGAAGTGGGATGGCTGGATCATATGGTAGTTCTATTTTTAATTATTTGAGGAATCTCCATGCTACTTTCTATAGTGTCTGCAGCAATTTACATTCCCAACCACAGTGCAAAAGATACCCTTCTCTCCACATCCTCACCAACACTTGCTATCTTTTATTTCTTTATAATAACCACTCTGACAGGTGTGAGGTGATACCTCACTTTGGTTTTGATTTGCATTTTCTCTGATGGTGAGTGATGTAAAACATCTTTTCAGGTACCCGTTGGCCATCTTACATTTTCTTTGGAAAAATGTAGATTCAGATCCTCTGCCAGTTTTTAATTGGATTTTTTTTGCTATTGAATTATATAAATTCTTTTTTTTTAAAGATTTTATTTATTTATTTGACAGAGAGAGATCACAAGTAGGCAGAGAAGCAGGCAGAGAGAGAGAGAGAGGAGGAAGCAGGCTCCCTGCTGAGCAGAGAGCCTGATTCAGGACTCGATCCCAGGACCCTGAGATCATGACCTGAGTCTAAGGCAGCGGCTTAACCCACTGAGCCACCGAGGCGCCCGAATTATATCAATTCTTTACATTATTTTGGATATTAGCCTTTTAGCAGATATATGAACTGTAAATACTCTCTCCCATTCAACAGTTGCCTTTTCATTTTATTGGTCCCCTTTATTATACAAAAGCTTTTTATTTTTATTTATTTTATTTCTTTTAAGATTTACTTATTTATTTGGGAGAGAGAGAGTACATGCAAGTAGCGGTGAGGGGAACAGGGAAAGAATCACAAGCAAACTCCCCGTTGTGTGTAGAACCTGATGCAGGGCTCAATCTCATAACTCCAAGATCATGACCTGAGCTGAAATCTAGAGTCAGATATTAAAACAACTGAGATACTCAGGTAACCATACAGAAGATTTTTAATATAATGTAGTTCCCCTTATTAATTTTTGCTTTTGTTGCTTTTGCTTTTGGTGTCAGATTAAAAAAATCATCTGTAAGACCTATGTTAAGGGCTTACCACCTATATTTTCTTCTAGGAGTTTTATAGTCTTAAATCTAACATTCAAAAATTTAATTTATTTTGAGTAAATTTTTATTTATGGTATAATAGTGATCCAGTTTCATTCTTTTGCATGTGACTGTCCAGTTTTCCTAATACCATTTATTAAAGATACTGTCCTCTCCTCATGGCATATTCTTTGCTCCTTTGTCTTTAAGTAACTGAATATGGGTGGATTCATTTCTGTGCTCTCTATTTTATTCCATTCATCTATGTGTTTCTTTTTATGACCATACCAAACTCTCTTAATGACTATAGATTTGTGATACAGTTTGAAATTAGGGATTGTGATGCCTCTAGCTTTGTTTTTCTTCACAAGATTGTTTTGGCTATTTGGTTCCATACAAATTTTAAAATTATTTATTCTATTTCTTTGAAAAATGCCATTAGAATTTTTAAAAGGCTTTATTTATTTGAGAGAGAGAGACAGAGCATACATGAGTAGGGGGAGGGGCAGAGGGAGAGGGAGAAGCAGACGCCCAGGTGAAAAATACCATTAGAATTTTTAAAAGGCTTTATTTATTTGAGAGAGAGACAGAGCATACATAAGTAGGGGGAGGGGCAGAGAGAGAGGGAGAAGCAGACGCCCAGCCCAATGCAGGGCTCAATCTCAGGCCCATACAATCATGACCTGAACAAAAGGCAAATGCTTAACCAACCAAGCCACCCAGGGCCCCCGGCACTGGAATTTGGATAGGGATTGTATTGAAAGCAGTCACTTTATGTTGTATGGACATTTTTAACAATATTTATTCTTTCAATCCATGAGCACAAATATCTTTTCACTTATTTGTGCCTTCTTCAATTTTTCTTTAATGTCTAATACTTTTTAGTATACAGGTCTTTCATCTCGTTGGTTAAATTTATTCTCCTCAGTGCAATTGTAAATGGGATTGTGTTCTTTCTATTTCTGACAGTTTATTATTGGCGTATAGAAATGCAACAGAGGGGCACCTGGGTGGCTCAGTGAGTTAAAGTCTCTTGCCATCGGCTCAGGTCATGATCCCAATGTCCTGGGATTGAGCCCTGCCTCAGGCTCTCTGCCGGGCTCTCTGCTCAGCAGGGAGCCGGCTTCCCCCTCTCTCTCTGCCTGCTTCTCTGCCTACTTGTGATCTCTGTCTGTCAAATAAATAAATAAAGAGAGAAATGCAACAGATTTTTGTGCATTGATTTTGTATTCTGCAACTTCACTGAATTTATTAGTTCTAGCAGTTTTTGATGGAATCTTTGGGTTTTCTATATATATTGCATGTCATCTGCAAATAGTGACAGTTTTACTTATTCCTTCCCAACATGGATGCCTTTTATTTCTTTTTTTTGACTAATTGCTCTAGCTAGGACTTCCAATACCATGCTGCATCAAAGTTGTGAGTGAGATTCCTGTCTTATTTCTGATCTTAAAGATAAGGATTTCAGCTTTTCACCATTGAATATGAGATCTTCTGTGAGCTTGTCATATATGGCTCTTATTATGTTGATGTATTTTCCCCCTATACCATCTTTGTTGAGAGTTTTAAATCATAAGTGGATGTTCAAAATCAATAGAGAAACATCAACTTTAAAAGTTGTTTTAGCCAGATGGACTTACCAGACATATACAAACCATTCCATTTGAAAGCAAGAGAATACACATTCTTCTTAAATGCACATGGAATATTTTCCAGGCTAGATCATATGTTAGGTCACAAAATAAGTCATGATAAATTTAAGAATATTGATGTCACATAAAGCATCTTTTCCAACTGTAATGTTATAAAACTAGAAATGAATTACATGAAGAAACCTGGAAAATTCACAGATGTGTGGACATTAAACAACATGCTACTGAACAACCAATGTGTAGAGGAAGAAAACAAAAGAGAAACAGATACTTAAAGACAAATAAAAGTGGAAGTAAAACATACCAGAACTTGTGGGATGCCAAAAAGCAGTTCTAATAGGGAAATTCGTAACAATACATGTCTACCTCAAGAAATAAGAAAAGTCTCAAATAAGCAACCTAACTTTCCTCAAGGAAATAGAAAAAGAAAAACAAATGAAGCTCAGTATTAATAGAAGGAAGAAAAAAAAACAGATTAGAACAGAAAAAAATTAAAAAGAGACTAAAAATATAATAGAGAAGATCAAACAAATCAAGAGCTGTTTGAAAAGACAAGCAATATCAACAAAACTTTAGCTAGATTCATCAGAGAGAGAGAGAGAGAGAGAATAAGGGTATGTGTGACTCAAATAAATACAATCATAAATGAAAGAGAAGATGCTTCAATTAATATCTTAGAAATACAAAGGATCATAAGAAACTACTATGGATAATTATGTCAACAAATTAGACAACCTAGAAGATATGGATAAAATTTTAGAGACATACAACCTACCAAAACTGAGTTGTAATGAAATAATCTGAATAGACAATTACTAATAAGGAGATTGAATAAAAAATCAAAAACGTCCCAACAACCAAGCCTAGGACCAGATGGCTTCACTGGTGAATTCTACTAAACATTCAAAGAATTAACACCAATTTTTCTCAAACCCTTCTAAGAAATAGAAGAGGAGGGAACTCTTCTTAAGGAACTCTTATGAGACCAACATTACCAGGATAGAAAAATCAAGTAGAATGTCATAGAATTATAGACAATATAAAGCCATAAAATCATAGACGATATCGCTGATGAACATAGATGCAAAGGTCCTCAACAAAATATTAGCAAACCAATTCAATCACACATTAAAAGAATCATACATTGGGATCAAGTGGGGTTTATTCTACGGATGCAAGTATAGTTCGACAGCGGCACATTAGTCAATGTGATATATCCCATTAAAATACTGAAGGATATGGGACGCCTGGGTGGCTCAGTTGGTTAAGCAGCTGCTTTCGGCTCAGGTCATGATCCCAGCGTCCTGGGATCAAGTCCCACATCGGGCTCCTTGCTCAGCGGGAAGTCTGCTTCTCCCTCTGCCTCTGCCTGCCACTCTGTCTGCCTGTGCTCACTCTCTCTGACAAAAAAAAAGAAAAAGAAAAGAAAAAAAATTGAAGGATATGATCATCTGAATAGATGCAGAAAAAGCATTTGACAAAATTCAGCATCCACTTATGATAAAAAAAGTCTCAACATAGTGGCTCTTAATTCTTGAATGTGGACACTATCATGATGTTCTTTAAGAAGTTTTTGTAGTGTCGGGGCGCCTGGGTAGCTCAGTCGGTTAAGCCTCTGCCTTCAGCTCAGGTCATGATCTCAGGGTCCTGGGATCGAGCCCCGCATCGGGCTCTCTGCTCAGCGGGGAGCCTGCTTCCTCCTCTCTCTCTCTCCGCCTGCTTCTCTGCCTACTTGTGTCTCTGTCTGTCAAATAAATAAATAAAATCTTTAAAAAAAAAAAAAAAGAAGTTTTTGTAGTGTCATTGTGGCTGTGAACCATAATCTCCTATTGTCTCTTGCTTGGCTTTCCTTGTTACCTAAAGGAATTTTAAAGTCAGTAGGTGAAGATTAAAAATCTGATATATGGCTAAAGCAATGTTATTACACATAAGAGAGTCAACCTTGGCAGAAATCACACACCGGATCATATTACTCCCTTGCTTAAAAACCCTTCCAAATTTCCCTAATGCCTATGCGTACATTTGAGCTTAGTAGTGTGCATAAAAGGATCTCCATGAACTTGTTTCTGTCCTTTGATCTGGCCTCATTTCTCCAATCTCCCTCTTTTCACTCCTTTACCCTTAAGTCTTCAGTAATGCCAAGTTTCATGTATCTCCACATGTATATTGTTTCATGCCATTCTTTTGTGCTCTTCCTCTTCTGTTTGCTTGCAGTGTCATTCCCAAAGAATGACAACATAACATGGTGGTTAAGAGTGTGTACTGTGGGGGCCCTGGGTGGCTCAGTGGGTTAAAGCCTCTGCCTTCGGTTCAGGTCATGATATTAGGAGGGTCCTGGGATCGAGCCCCGCATTGGGCTCTCTACTCAGCGGGGAGCCTGCTTCCTCTCTCACTCTGCCTGCCTCTCTGCCTACTTGTGATCTCTCTCTGTCAAATAAATAAATAAAATCTTAAAAGAAAAAAACGGGGGTGTGTGTACTGTGGAGGCAGCCATGCAGATTGATTTTAAATCTCTATTGCGGTTCTTTTGAAAGTTTACTTACCCCATCTAAATCTCAGTTGTAAAATGAATTTCAAAATAATTCATAACCTTGGGTGAAATGATGATCATGAAGGTGTTAGTAAGGGTTGATCCCAGAATATGGATGCAATAAATGTTAGCTTTATAACCAATTTATTAAGCAGTCACTGGGATATTATATGAATTTCTGTTTTAACAATTAATGCTAATTATGCTTTAGTGGACCCTTTTTTTCTAAATATGCAATAGTTTCCCTTAAAGGGCCATCTTAGTCCAATTCTATACGTTTTTATTGACCTCTGTTATTCAGTCTCATTTAAATTCTGAAGGTTTAGTACTGTTTGTTTAAAAACTTCCTATTTTATCCAGCCCCCTTAGTACAAGATAATTCAAGTGAGAGGTTGAAGGTAGTAGTTTGCTTGTGTTCTTTCTCTCATACATATATGTACACACTCACTCATCCCTCTTCTTCTAGTTCCCTGTAATATTGCAGTCTCCTATGTGGCTGACTATATTACTATTTTGGCTTGCTTTTTATGGGCTTGCTGGGGACAGATGTTGTTTCCAGCAAAACTCACTGAAGATGGGTTCTTCCTAAGCAACGTCCTGACATTTTGTGGATGTCCCCTCACCCATCCAGCCTATGACATCTCAGGTCATATGTCCCTGATGAATGTGCTTATTTGCTCAATGCTGTGGTTGTCCCACCTAAAGAATAGCACACAATCTCATCTAACTTCCAGGGTTTTCCAACATCCATCTCCCCTTCCTACACCCTTTAAGATCCTGTCTCCTATTTCCTAGGCAACTTAAAACTCAAGAGTGAAGGAGGTGATATCAGACATCACTTTCATAAATGCCCTCTTATGACATCTGTCTCAATCCTCTTTTGAGGTTCGGTACATATATTTGTCTATAACCAAGTGAATTTTGGAAATCTTTTTACCCTTGCCTTGGAAAAGAAAAACCTGATTTTTTTTTTTCCACAGGGAGTCTGTAAGAGAAAAGTGTCCCTCTTCGTGAACACTACAATTCAGCAAGAGACAACATTCTGTCCTTAAGTGGACATGGTTGAAGTATAGATGGTGTTGTGAAATAGTTCCCATCTCAGGAAGTCCCGTGGGGAGGTGGCTGGTCCTAACAGCTTATGGTTCTTTTGAATTTGTGGTCTGAGGTACTAAAAGCCTGATATACTTAACCATGATCTTTAAGGCATAGTTCCATTCTGAACATCCTGAACATATCTTCTTGTGTTTTTATTTTCTGCATTTGGGCATAATATTATCTCAGGAATCTTCCCTAAATCCCAAATTTGATCAAAACATTTCCTTCTCTTTGTTTGTACATCATCCTTGATCTTAGCTCTTATCATATGTATTGGACACTTTAATCTGTCTGTTCCATCTTGTATTTCAGCTAGCCTTCCAGCAGGAATGACAGAACCCAAGCAATCTTTGAATGGCTTGGTGCGGGTATGATTTGGCTTAGTCCTGTGCTTTTTACCTATTGTTTACTGCCCTGGGCATCTCCAATGTCTTTGCCTAGAATGGTTGTGGTAAGCTGCCAGCACTTATGTACATGCCACTTGAATTTTCTTAAAATTAATTCCAGTGGATTCATCCTTAATCAATGTACAATGGGAACTGGTAGATAATTGCTTCCCCTTTTGACATTGGGACACAAAGCTCTGAAGTGCATTTTATAAGGCTCCTGAAATGATCCCTGCATGGTCACTTCCCTGATCCTGTACATCTGCTTTCAGGAATCATATTCCCATGCAAACTACTAATATTGAGGTCCTCACCCAAGGCTATGATTTTTGGAGAAAACTCAGTTGAGACACAATGTTATATTGAAATAGTTCAATTTTGGAATTACATTCCCACCATTATACTGTAAGCTACTTTCCTTTCTTAGCACTGTACCATCAATCTTTATTGAATTAGCATTATTTACAATTTAGTCTTTCCAAAAAATATTAAAGAAATTTCATCTTATAACCCATCTGAAGGCTAGGTTCAAATGATCATATCCATAATCATTAAAAAATGAAATGTCAGATTTTTGCTAACATAGTGAATAGAAAAGATTTCTTGAAAATATTTGAACTCTGCATGGATTCAGAGTATCTCACAGTGTCAGAAGTCTATCATACAAATTTACCTTATTAGCAAGAATTTATTTCCTCCTGTGTGTAAAGTATAGAATTAGATACCTTGAAGTGAAGAAATGAATTCCTTGGTTGGAAGGGTTTGAAGTCTACGAAAGAGAAGCAAAAGATACTCATGTTAAATTCCTGGGAACAACACTAGTGAAACATGTCAGAATATACAAAAAAAAAAAAAAAGAAAGAAATACAGTATTAATTGAAAGCTCTGCATAAAGTCTTCTAAGAGGATACTGTATTCTGTATGGGATCATTCACTTTATATTATAATTAGTAAATTGATCAGTTGTTCTGTTTATCTATATCAACACTCCTGTCAGTGTCCCTTTATAAACCGTTCAAAGCCTCAAATTATGTTTTTCTAAAATAAAAGTTACTTTCCCTTCAGCACACATTGATAGAATTTTCTGGGTGGAAAAAGAATAAATTAAAAACATATCTCTGAAACCTGGCTTTTCTATATTTCTAAATAAGTTGAATACTGGACAAATTGATAAGATTTAATAATTCATCAGTTTCAAATGATGAAGGGAACATTTACCACATTGCTTTGTTAGCTCAATGAATGTGTTGTGCTTGATGCATAAATAAAATAATCTATTCCTAAGATAAAATATTAAGCACATGCTGAGTACTTCTAAACATACCAGAAAATTATTCTAAAAGAAATCACTCTGAAAGTATGGATTTTAACTGCACATTTCATTCCCTTTATTTGTAAACTGGAAGATGTAGGTTTATTTGAGCAACAGGGCACATGGTAGTTTTAGAGCTTGTGTTAGGTCTCAAATAAGTATTCTGAAAACGGGGAAAGTGTTCTGTATTATTACAGAGGGGGAGTGCCATTGTCTTGTAAACAAAGAGAAACCTGGTAGTAATTTAAATGAGTTACATACTTGACAGCTTACTCCTTTGCCAGATTGCCTTATTCTTTCAATATTAAAATAAATAATAGATTTTGCTTGTTTTGGTTTTCCCAGTAGTACATCTGTTTAGTATGGTCTCATGATTATAAATACATACATCTTCCTATACATAAGAAATTTTAAATGTGATATTTTATGGCTAATGTAAAAGAAATGGGTTTTCAATAAAGCAATTAAAGTATGATAATATAGCTTTATGTTATATTTTGGTTGGCATATGCAAATATGTTACCCAGCCTATATTTATGGGCTTTAAAAGTGATTCAGTTGAATGATTTGTACACAGTACCATGTTTTTGTCCCAAGAAGATTCATTTCACTTCTTTAAAAATAAGTCTTTCACATTTTCCTAATAAATTAGAATTCTCTGGAAAAAATACAGTGAAATATTTCAATAAAAACCTTTGGAATTGATAAAATTCTTTTATTAGAGAGCAAAAAGAAAATTAAATGAAATATCAGTAATGAATAATGTGTAAGGAGAAACTATCTATTAAAAAGGTAGTATTTGATGAAAGCATCTCTACTAAACTAGATAATTTAATGACTTTGTTTCCTCCAATTTATTTTTACCTGCTATCTAAAGCTCTCTTTTAAGAAATCAAGAAAGAAGAAAATTTCTCCTGGGTAAGGATTCTAATTTAGAAAAAATGCATAATTATATCTAATTTATAACTATTTCATGGAAATAAACTAGATTCAGTTTGAACTTCTGTATTAATTTAAAATTTATTGAGAAAAAAATTCAGTGTTAGGAATTTTTGCTCCTCAAAAATCATTACTTGTGACAAATGTAATACATTATTATCAAACAATATATTGTTTTAAAGATTTTAAAACAAAGATTTTATTTATTTATTTGACAGAGAGAAAGCACAAGCAGGGGAAGCAGCAGCAAGAGAGGGAGAAGGCTTTCCACGGAGCAGGGAGATGGATGGTGTGGAGCTCAATCCCAGGACCCCAGGACCACAATCTGAGACAAAAGCAGATGCTCAATTGACTGAGCCACCCACGCACCCCTTAAGATTTTATATTTAAGTAATCTCCACACCCAACATGGGACTTGAACTTACCACTTCAAGATCAAGAGTCATAACCTCTGCAGACTTTAGAAGCTACTCTTTTTCTTGTTTCCTAGATAGAAACTAGAATCAACAGTACAGGCTTAAAATTAGTAGTATTTTTTATGCTACTCATCAAAGACTAGGATTCTCTATTATTTGTCTTACTTAAAAAAACAAGAAAGACGCTTTGGTGGCTTGTCTATTAAGGCTCTGACTTTGGCTCAGGTCATGATCTCAGGGTCCTGGGACCCTGTGTTGGGCTCCCTGCTCAGCAAGGGGTCTGTTTGTCCCTCTTCCTCTGTCCCTCTCCCTGCTCATACTCTCTATCTCTGTTTCTCTTTCAAATAAATAAAATCTTAAAATTAAATTAAATTAAAAAACAAGTAACATAACCAAAATTTTGTTATCAAGAGACAGCCTGCATCAGCAGCAGCCAATTTTTAAGAGATAATATTGTCTTCTTATTTTCCTAAAGTTTTAAAATAAGTGGGAGTATGGATGAGGACAGGTATAAAATGTTAATGATTAGTAAAGTATATAGAAATATAAGAATGGGGATCCAATGCAACTGTAAATGCTTTTCTTCCTGCCAAGGAACCCCAATACATAGACAATCTCATGATGTCTATTATTAGTTTAGAGTAAGACCAGATATGTCAGTTGGTCTTGAGTTCCTAGTCAGAGATCCATTTCCTGGAGAATAAAAGGAGTGATTCCGTGAACTCTGCAAAGGATCACATTATGCTCAGTTATAGGCATGCATTTTTTAACTTCCTGGTAGAAATATCTATCTGCCCACCATAGGAATTAATGTGAATATAAAGACAAAACCAAAAGAGGACACTATCCCTATGGTGAGAAGCTAAAAGTATAGTTGGTAACACCTGTAGATAGCAATCAACTAGAAACCAAAATAAGAGTATGTAATCATGTGATAGATTGTATGGCTATGTACCATGTAGGGATATTGGGATATAAAGAAAAGTTTTCCAAGCCTTGGGTTTCTCATCTACAGAAGGTAGATACTAATGCTCACATCACAAGGCTGTTATGAAGATTAAAGTATAAAATTATATGTAATAATGAAGAGTTGGGCCCTTTATATGTCTTTAATAAATGTTAGTCGAAACATAACGTCCAGGCTTGATGTAATTAAAAAAACATTTTTTCCACACATTTATATGAAGATCTTATTATGTGCCAGATATTGAGTATACAATTGTGAAGAAAACCAAATTTGTTTCTAATTACAGAGAGCTTAAATTCCAGTTGGGAAAGAAAGAAAACAATTACATAAATATATAAGAAAATACCAAACAATGATATATTAGTAATGGAACAAAAGACAGTAAAGGAGCAAAGTAATGTCTTAGAAAAAGAGTTGCTTTAGCTTGGAGGGTCAAGGAAGTCCACACAAAGGAATAGTACTATAGTTAAATCCTCAAAGAAAAGAAGGAGCTAAGTAAGCTCCTATCATGGGTTCCTTAAAAGACAAATGTAAAGATATCTGAAAGTATCTAATGAACATATATTAGTTAAACAAATGTTACTTCAAGATCACTAATATTGACTTCCACAAAATATATATACATCCCATGTTAAGAGACCCGAATATGAGCCTAATGCTTCCTCAGGGAATTTCATTTTTCTTATGTGTGTGAGGGTACACTGTGTGTGTTTTACATAATGCAATTATTGCTAACCTGTTTGATTTCCTACTTGAAATGATTATTCCATGCAGTTGAACTGTCATGATGATGACACTTTTCAGCATGCTAAGCTCTGTTGACTAACATGATGTCTTTATTGTCAACAGTTGGTAGCACTTTATCTGAAGGTGGCCTGGCCATAATGCAGGAATGAACACAGTTCCACAAAACTCTGTGGTATCTCTTTTCCACTATTTGCACTTTCCTGGAGCACGTCAATAAATTATTTGTATGGGATGTTGCCTTGAAATAGTAGTTTTGTCTGTGGCCTTTAATTGATGTGGGGAGTTAAGAGATTGAAAAGAAGGTAGACGTGCTAAAGATAACACATGATCGACTGGAAGCTACACTTCATTGGAGGTGATCAAGAAGCTTTGTTGTGAACCCACGGTTAACCTTATAGAACCCTCCTAGGCTTTGATAGGGTCCTTTTATAAATGTGTCAAAGAGTTTCTATTTTTCACTAGCTTCTTCTGCAATAATGAAATATATGGAATATTTAAATACATGATTGAGTTTAAGGAATTTGTGAAAAGCTCCTTTTATAACCTTAAGTAAATGGTTAGATTATAAGAATAAAACAGATAGCTAAGGGTTCCCTGAATAAGATGTTGAAAGGCAACTGGTCAACAAGTTTGAGCAGGTTTATCATCACTCAATAAACTACTCCATTGTCTACATAGCACTGTCCTTCTGAAAGAGGTAGTATTTCAAGATATGCCTATGTATCTCCTTTTAATCATAATTGAGAACATATGATGCAAATAAGTATGTAACATGAATTCTGCTTTATATGTTCCTTTTGGTAAATCTTTATTATAAATGTTATGCAACTCTGTTACTGGCCCAAAGTCAGCTCCAGTTTCCAGAATGCATATGTTTTGTCTCTTTTCAACACTGACATGCTGTGAAGTTGCTTTTCCACTGGGGACTGAATACCAGAGAAAATAATACAAAGCATTTTGGGAATGGGCTTTACTTTTTTCAGTCACACTAAAACTTCTAAGTGAAGAGAGCCTCGGGTCTCTGAAGAATCAAACTGCTGAAACAGAGGACAAAGAATGTCTACATCTACTAAGAAAGTATAAAGATGGGGTTATCAATGAATACACCCATATGTATTAATAGGTTATGTCACCAGAAGAGGGAACTTGTATTTGCCTGGAAGGTTTAGTTTTCGATAGTTTATTCTTCTTGGATTCCTGTATCTACATACATTGTGGCTTAGGGTTAGAATAGTTCAAAAGTATATAGGCAGGCTTACCCAAACAATGAATTTTGGAACACTGAAAAAAGCTAAATTAAATTAAAAATATATATATTGGCAGCAATAAGTGATCATGGATGGGAGATTTTAAAATTTTTTGCCTCTCATTACTTAATAAAAAAGGAAACATTTTAAAAAATATTAAAATCTTCATATTTTATGCATGTGGTATTGCAATGATTAAAAGGACTGACATTTAACAGAAATTAGACCTACGTTAAAACTCCAGTTCTGACATTTGTTGGCTGGGTGACAATGGACTGATTCCTCAACCTTTTTAAGTTTAGTTTCTTTATTTACAAACCAGAAGGAGAAATACCTATCTCACAGGAATATGGTCGTTAAAATAATATATCTAAAAGATCCTTGGTACAATTTTACGTATATTTTGATGTCCTTGTTTCTTGTTTTAAAAAGTCACTAACTTCTCATTGTTTACCACATGGAACCCACCATTCTCTTGTTATTTTTCAACTTTCTCAATGGTACTATCCTAACCTCCAAATGCCTGTGGTCAGCTATAGTCAGCTGAGGTCTTTGCAAATTTAGTCACCTCCTTCTCCATTTTCTGACACTCTTTCACAAAGCTTACTTCTCTTAGCTTCACTTATGCCATGCTCTGTCCTACTTAGGACATTCTTATAAAATATTCATACTGCATAGAATGCTGTCTAGCATTCTGTCTAAAATTATTTCTTCTGAATCATTGTTTATGTTGTTAATTAAGAAAAGTCAATTTCTAAGTTTGTCTATTCCACCATAATGCAGGTTGGGTTCTCCAAAGCTCACTTTAACATAAGGGTTAATGTGCAGGATGTATATTAAGAAGTGCTCTTAGAATCAATACCTGTAGAATGGGGGGGGGGGGAGCAGGATTGGGGCACTTGGATGGTTCAGTCAGTTAAGTGTCTGATTCTTGGTTTTGGCCTGGGTCATGATCTCAGGGTCATGAGACCACGCCCCTCATCAGGCTACGTGCTAGGCATGGAGCCTGCTTAAGATTCTCTCTCCCTCTGCTCCTTCCCCCACGCACTTACCTACTCTATCCTTCTTAAAAAAAAAAAAAAAAAAAAAAAGGAAGATTGAATTAAGGGAGAAACTGAGGTGCAATGCAGGCCAAACAACAACTTCAGCTGATCCATTGGGAGCTCTGGGTCTGCAATTACCTCTGAAAGTTGCCCTGAGTTGGGCTGGAATGGTCTGGCCTTTATAAACTTGCTTTGATCTATCAGTTAATATGGCCCCTCTCTCTGAAGTTGTGAACCTGGTCAAGGTGGTTTTCTGCCACTGAGATGACAATGCCTGTATGGGCAGACATGAGAATGCTGTTTGCTGACAACACTGTCAATAACTGGCACAACAAGTTGTTTATTGAAGAACGCAGTGTGTCCCCTTATATATTGCATACCCATAAAACAAAGCGAACTAATTGAGTTAAACAACATGATCTTAGTGTTTTATGTCTTCTACTGAACAGAATCACTTTACAGTGTCAAAGGCAGGTGTCTGCGTCCCGTGCTAGAGAACAGAGAGCCCCAGTTGTCAGCAGTCTGTGTGATGAATCATGAACAGAAGAATGAGTTTTTTCTGGAAAATGACCCTCTGTATATCTTGTGGTCTGGTGGAAGAAGCAGCAAGGTTATCATTGAATAACAAAGACCTGTTCACAGTCATGTATTTTCATACTTATTTAAATGCCAAAATAAAATCCAGAAAGTTTAGGGACATAAATCAGACGTGCATTTTTTCTTACAAACTCTATCTTTGCTTTAACAAACCTCAGATAAGATAATTTATCACCTCAAAACATCACACAATCACATTTCTCTCTCCAGAATAACATTGCTAACAAGGATTTCAAAGAGCCTTTTTGAGAGCATTAACCTTTTCAAGGATACTCATCACATTGATTTCTCAATAGTTTGAATCTCTGTATTCCCTCTGAGTTCAAACATCTTATGGTGATGTTTTCTGCCAGACAATTAAGTGTATTTATCTGAAGTTGAATTCATGCATACAGAACATCAATCCTCTACTCAGAAACTCTACTGGATGTTCATTCATTTTAAAAAACCTCACACCACCTATGTTAGGTTTTTAATTCCATAATCAAATAATACCAGATGGTTGTAGTTGGTGCCAATGATTTATCATGTTTTGTCATTATGACCTTCTCAGTTCAACAGATTCAATAAATATTTATTACAGGACACTGTGCTAGAGACACAGGGTATACAAATATAAACATAATACAGACCCTGGACATTTATTGAATTGGATTTGTCAAAACAATTTTAAGTTTTTAAGAGAAATAAGATATATATCAACTATCTTTCAATCAAATGAGAATGCTATTGCTGTTGACCAAGAGATTGGTAAAGGCTTCATGAAGGAGACAGCATTAACGTTTGGCCTAAAGGATAGATGGTGATTTATTTAGTCATCAAGATATTCATTTATGTAAATCTCATAGGTGAATAATGTTCATTCTAACAAAATTAGTTAAATACAAAGAAGCTAAAATAATAATAAAGTAAAAAGTATGCACAACCTCACTAATCATACTTTGTTAATCTTTTACTTGATCTACGCTTGTCTGACAAAACTATATCAAATGTTTACCCAAATCAGGTGACCTTCCTCAAGCTCACTGATGATTTGGTGCTAAACCAGAATTCAGAGTTACAGCCCGTTTCACTTTTCCTTTTTATGATCATAGATGGTCCTATATGTGTTTGGATTCTAAACAAACACAAGGTTACATTTTCAATCCTAGATGTAAGTCTCAAGCCAGGAGTGAGCGTGTACTGAGTTTATTCATCTTTCAGCCAAAGAGCTCAGGTTTATGACTTTCTATGACCCTAAACTCAACTCCGGCAAATAATTGTCCCACCCCAAAGTACTGTAAGATTCATCAGACAACAAAACAAAACAAAATAAAAGTGAGGCAATAATAACATGGATTTTTCACATTGTATTCTGGGTTGAAAGTTCACAAACAGAACATAAATAACTAATTTCCCAAAATGCAAACATAGAATGAGAAAGCAGGTGAATAACCATTAATCCATAATGACTCTCTTTTGTCACCTTTGGCCTTTTGGCTAAGATCAAGTGTAGTAATGGATTTTATTTTTTAAAACATCTAATTTGGAATATTAATAATATCTGACATATACTTACTGTCTTACAATGTTAGAATGATTCTGCATGCAATATCTCCTTAGCCTCAAAAAATGTCTAGGTAAAAAAGACGGTCTTCTCTTTATTTTACACGTGAGAAAATGAGGATGATGGAAGGTCATGTGAAACTTCATTGTCAAGTAGCAAGTTATGTGTGAAACCTGGACTAGGAATCAGGTCTCTAGCTTCATTTTCAATGTGCATCAGTAGTCTTTAGATGCAAAACCAACCAATTTTCTTCTCACTTTTGAATAATAATATCTTGTGAATCATCTCAGAAGAGAAGCATTTTCATAACTCTCACCTGAATGAACTATTGTTTAAATGCTATTAGTTTTTGGCAACAGGCCTGAACTGAAGTGCTGACATATGGGAATAGAAAACCTTTTTGCTCCTTGCAGAAAACATTTATTTTTCCTGACAGTATATCTTCAAGATAGCTGCTGGATGGTGTTAATAAGCTCAAGAGGAAGGATCTAGAAGAGTGGCAAATACAGGTGTGAAATTCAGCTGCTCCTGATGTAAAGTAAGACCCATAGGTAGCAAAGAGCTCTAAACCAAGAGAGAGTACTGTGACTCTCAGGGTTTAATAAAACACAACTTGAGATGTTACCTCGGGAGGTTAGGTGAAATATGCCAGTTTAACTTCAATAGTTTTCAGTGTGACTTTTTCTCTTTTTAAAAGAAAAAAGGAAAAAAGTCACCAAGATCACAGGTGAAATTTTTGACCATAGCTTTTATAATTCCTCATGAAAAAACTAAATTCAAAATGTAATGTTATTATAAACTATTTAATGTCTCCATGAGAACTATATATGTAGAGAAAATATGTCACAAATGAAAGAACAGGAGCTTAGGAAAAAATGATATTGAATAGTAAATCTTTTGAGGGTTCCAAGGTAACCCAAAGTATATTTCTGAAAGGGTAATTTGCAAGTTCAAGTTTAGAATACAGAGGGTAATAACAAAGGTGATTAAAGAGCTAGAAAATAGGGTTCAGATGGAAAAATATTTGAATAATTTAATAGGAGAAAGACATAGCTAAGGGTGATAACTTTCAAGTAGGTTGAATATTTTCAGATGATAGTAATAATTTATTTCTCAGTTTTCCTGAATCAAGAATAAATTATATAATTTTAATCAATAATGTAAGAATTTCAGTAGGATTAGAGAAAGAATATTTCCTTATTTAGCTAGCATATTTTGGCTGCCTAAAATTTTATAGATTCTCTGATAGATATTTGGGTGTAAATATGTGTGCAATGTGTCTATAATAATTCCATGCTTTCCTCAAACTCCTCCATTTGTAAAACCTTATCTTTCCTTTAGATTCACCTCAAATGCTACTTTCTCTGCAAGGTCTTTTTGAATCCCAAATAAGGAAGACTGCTTTATTAAAATAGTATGTGTCTTTTTGAATTGTAAGGAAGCATTTTCACGTTTATTCCTTAAATTCCTTTTGTGAGCCATACCAAGTGTCTAGAACAATGTTTGGCACGGTTTGTTGAATAATGAACAAATTAATGATAAAAGGAATATTTGAATGTGGATCACATTCAAGAAATACAATTCCCTTAGACTCAGTATGTAGTATTACCTAAGATGGATAAATTACATGTTTAAATTTTATATGATTAAATTCAATATGATAAGTGCTGTAATTAATATATGTATAAGATACTATAGGAATACAGGTATGAATAATTAATTTTGACTAGAGTAGCCAAGAGACAGAGGCTTAAGATGTTTCTTCTGTTTTGAGTTTGAGAAAGTGCTGCCCATACCACTGAGAAGTATAATATAACCCCAGCATTTTCTTTCTGGGGAAATGAATATAAATTTTGTTAACATTTCAACTATGACTTTTGGGGTTAATAACACAGAAAAACCTGCAGCTTAAAGAATACTTCAAGTATCACTTTTCTTTGCCAATATCAATTTATGCTTCCATATTTTTAAATTTTTCATTTACATTTAAAAGACGGTGACCATCACTGCACCCTAGATGAAGAATGTGCTGACTTACAGGGTAGATTATTTTTGTTCACAACTTTACACTCATAATGACTAAGCACCACAACTTTATCCGACCTAAAGAAGACTGAGACAAAATTTTATGTAACCAACTGTGAACATCAGTTTTCAATTGTCCTTTAGAGCATTTCTTTAGATTACTTGTGGAAGGAGACAGTCTCTTTTTATTTTTTTATTTTTATTTTTTATTAACATATAATGTATTATTAGCCCCAGGGGTACAGGTCTGTGAATAGCCAGGTTTACACACTTCACAGCACTCACCATAGCACCTACCCTCCCCAATGTCCATAACCCAACCACCCTCTCCCGACCCCCCTCCCTCCAACAACCCTTAGTTTGTTTTGTGAGATTAAGAGTCTCTTATGGTTTGTCTCCCTCCCGATCCCATCTTGTTTCATTTATTCTTTTCCTACCCCCAAACTACCCACGTTGCATCTTCACTTCCTCATATCAGGGAGATCTTATGATAGTTGTCTTTCTCTGATTGACTTACTTTGCTAAACAGAGGACAGTCTCTTTTCAAATAGCTATTGTGCTGGACTGGCAATTGGAACTCAGAATTTTACTTATTTACTTCTTATTTTAGAGAGAATGTCTAGAATACTATAGAACTAAGCAGGTTGTAATCTTTGGAATCCTCTAAACTCTTCTGAGTTTTTGAGCTATAGCAAATTTTCTGTTATTTGAGTCTGCTTAATGCTTCCATTAAATAAAAGAACAGCCATATTTGGCTTTCTGCTTCTAAGCTGTTTTATAGTCACTATTTTCCCGGGTGTTTTCCTTAGGTTAACGGTCAAGTAAATTTTAATTTGAAAAATTAGTAATTGTTGGGACTGAAGGGGGGAACAAACATAGGAATGTAAAAATAATGGCCCAGATATATGAACAAGTGGTAGAGAAAAGCCGGACTGAAATCAAAAAAAGGATAGAGATAATCCATAAAGATAAATTAAAAATATGGAATAAGAGAAAATTTTATCTTTGAAAGTATTTCAACATTCCAAGAAAATTATTATCTTACCAGTATAAAATTTACAAAGGGTTTGGCATGATTATTTCATGTGACATTCAGGATAATGCTGTAAATCTGTCAATGTTCTCATTTAAAAATGAAAAAGATCATCACCACTTCAAATGAAGCAAGATGGGATTGGGAGGGAGACAAACCATAAGTGACTCTTAATCTCACAGAACAAACTGAGGTTGCTGGGGGAGGGGGGTGGGAAGAAGGGGGTGGGGTTATGGACATTGGGGAGGGTATGTGCTTTGGTGAGTGCTGTGAAGTGTGTAAACCTGGCGATTCACAGACCTGTACCCCTGGGGATAAAAATATATTATACGTTTATAAAAAATAAAAATAAAATAAAAAATAAAATAAATAAAACTATGGGTTAGCAAAAAAAAAATGAAAAAGATCAAAGATAAGAGAGACTAAATGAATTGACAAAATTCACTGGAATAAAAATGTCCATATGATAATAATTCAGACTCAAGCCATTTGGCTTGAAGAACATGCTTAAACCACCACAGTCCCAAGATGAACTAAGAATCGTGTGATCATATTACAATCTTAAAATTGGAATGGAGGAATGCATTCTGGCTTCCTAATAACTTGCCATAATACCTTAGATTTCAAAGCTGCCCACTGTCTACTCCTAAATTACATATGTAGGTCAACTAAGCATTGCTAAATGATTAACATGTCCACAGTCCTATGGAAAAGCCCTCTATATCTAGATTTTGAGTATTCTATATTGTGCTGGCTCATATTCCAATGCCATAATTATGTTTTAACCAAACCATTATAGAAGGGGAAGTCATAGCAAAGATGAAAGATTGGTGGTGGGAATAGTTAGACATGAGTGCTATTTATCTTAATTTCTGATGAACTATTTGTGCACTTTTGTATAAATGCATACATGGAGCTGAGGGCATGACGTTGTTCAAAAATATATAATGATATTCTAGAATCTGAGTTGGAAGAAATCTTAGAGGTAATGAAATAACATAGATTAGAAATATTGTTCCTTCCAAAGGTATCCATTTTTGAGTTTTATTATTGGAAGTAGCTTTCCTACACTGAGTTAGAAATCTACCTTTGGATAACTCAGATATTCCAGTTTGGCCTAGAGGACTACACTCTCTGTAGTACTTGTAGACTTGTAGTACTTGTAGACTTCAAGTACTTCAAGTACTTGAGGATTATTATCATTCACTGTCTCTCATAAGGCTGTCTTCTTCAAGGAAAATATTAATAGTTCTTTGACTCATTCCTTTGTGTGACTATTTGACTACGCTTCAGTCAATGGAATGGGTGTAAAAACAATCTGTATCTTTCCCTTCTTTTTCTACTCACTGGGAGATAGCAAACAAATGGAGCAGTTGAGTTGAATCTGATGGAAGCCACAATGTCAATGATGGCAGTGTTTCCATATCAGTCCTGCATTATCTATCTTTATATTTTAGGTCATTTTCGTACAGCTGCCTAACCTAATACATATAACAAGAAAGGAAGAAAAATTATCAAATGACTTACAGTTGTACTCTTTCTTCATCTTCTGATCTAGTAATCTTATTGGTCAAGAATAAACTATGCTAGTAGTACTCGTTTTCCATGCAGCTACTTCAGAAAATGTTGCTTATCATTCACAACTTGATGTCTGTGAATATAATCCAGATTCAAATAAATATTTTGTTACATTAACAGAGCTCAGAGAATAGTAAGAACTTAGATCACAGGTGAATCAGACTGTAGAGAACTTTGTTAAGAGCAACCTTAGATGGATGGTCGATTTGGATAGCCAT
Organism: Mustela erminea; assembly: GCF_009829155.1. Lineage (NCBI taxonomy): Eukaryota > Metazoa > Chordata > Mammalia > Carnivora > Mustelidae > Mustela > Mustela erminea. Next base: position 127,502,093 of record NC_045616.1, read on the forward strand.
ATATAGGCCATTCTTAGGGATCTGTGTGCCTGGAAGGCAGCAACTGCCCAGAAAAAAACAAATGAGCAAGATCAAAATTTAACTCTGACTGCCTTGCAGTTTTGATTAGTGACCCACTTGCATGCATTGTGTTTTTAGAACAGATCTCAAGTGTAAGGTAATGTAGGCCTACAGGGCCTGATGAAAGCCATCAGGAAAACCTTGATGCCTGGAAACCTTAGCCCACCCCAGCTCAGCCTAGGTCCTTCATCCAGTGGACAAATTATGCTGTCTTCTCCATACCAGCATGAACAGTTTGAATGTAAAGAGGGACAAGGAGAGAGAGGAAGCAGCAGCAACAACAAAAACAATGAACTGAAGGAAGAGATATCCACCAGGCGTCTTATTACTGGAGGGAAATTCATATTCTCTTACTTACCTGACTTCTTACCTTGATTCTACTCCTCTCTATCATCTTCTCTATTTTAATAAAGATGGTCATTTTAGATGTCCTTTTTCAGTGACCTACAAAACCTTATCCTGATGAATATTAAAGAAAAGTTATTGCCTGAGGTGGTTGAAAGTATTTCAGTGCACTTCTGACAATGTTATGGAAATAGAATTCACAATTGTGCAACTGGAATGAAACAGCAGGCATACTATTCCATCCCAGTAGTGACATGTAATGAATTAATATGCTTAAATTCTCCAATGCCAGCACATCATTTTGAAAGAATGTGGGTGCATGGTTGAACTATAAGCAAAATAAATGTTACCTAAAATATACAAGGCTTTCACTCCTCCCCCACCCCAATCCTGGCTTGCTTTCTCTCTTCTGAAAGCATCTGTTACTGAAATAGCTTGCCAAAAATGTCACTGCCAGATTTTGCTGGACATGGGCTCTGATCATTTCCAAATGACAGAAAATCAGCTGTGGGATTTATGCTCTAAGTAATCATTAACCATGGGCCTTGCATTGACTGGGTGGAAAATATAATGTTCTTAATCTGCCTGATCTGCAAGGTCAAGCTGTGCCACATGCTGCCTGTTCCCAAGGATTCAATATCAGCTACAATGAGTGCAACAATAAGACAGATTTTGTCCTGAAAGATAACACATTCCTTTCCCGGTGGTTAGAAGTAGAAGCACCCGTGTGGATATTCTCCGTGTTAGAAAGAAGTCAACCGTATTACTTTTTTCATATGCATGAAAATCATGAGAATGTCTTCCCTCATGACATTAGCTTCATGAAATAAGGGAGATGAGTGTGCCAACATTAGTCAGCACAGAAGTCACAATTTGCTTTATTTTATTTATCTTCTAACTCAGCATTTACTTTTAGGATATACTTATATATTCTCACTAGGTAAAACTATTTCCTAGATCTCCTTCATTACGTCCTCCAAATATTTATTAAGTTAATGTAATTAAAAACCTGGAATTTACCTAAAATTCTTGTTTTAATAACTATTGCCAGCAAATATCAAGTGTATCTAATTATTTTGTTGAAATTCAAATATTAACCATTAAAAATGTAATGAATTAGGGTATCTTGTTTCCCATCAGCTTGTAAGGAGCTTAGAAGTGGCCACTCCATCCTAACAGCAAGCAAAAATCTGAACAAATTGAAAACTCTTTTTAGATAGATCCATCAGAGAGGGAGGTCACAGGGCAAACTGCTACCTCCAAATTGGAAAAGCATTGTCAGATGAATACAGGGAATCACAAGTTACCTGAGCAAGGACCCATTAGGTAGAAACCTTCCTAGGACTGGAGGTTCAGTGTGGACAAGTCTGAGAAGTAAAACTCCTGTGGGACCCAGTCATAAACACCACTGCCTACCCCTTAAATGAGTTTGACTCCCGGATTTTACCCCATCCTCACACTGAATAACAGAGAAAAATCACCTTCTACTTCCATCAGGGAGAAGAGGAAAAGAACCATTTTGAAATAAGTCAGAGCATTCAGTTCTTACAGGAGAAAGCACTTTAACTAAAGCCTAATCTGCTGGGGTTTTTATCAGAGCCTAATTTAACTGAGGGAAAGAAAATAACCAAGTCCAGCCCCCTCTAGCCTATTATCTGACCTAAGAGGAAGAAAAACAATAAAAACAAACCCCTCCCTTCCCTAAAAAACAAAGCCAGAAGCAAAGGTGAAGTCCTTAGTCCAGGGACACAGGCTCACCAAAAGACTGAGACCTCATCATAGAACCAAGAATGCTTTCCTTCCCTCCACATCTTACCACTTCCTTACTAAAGGCCTATCAACTGCACTTCCTTTTACCCATTACATTATGTCCATTTTTTGACAAAATATTACAACTTATCATAAATGGCAAAAACTCGTTTGAAGACACTGATCCAATATCAGAATCAATGTCAGTTATAGCTGGAATGTTAGAATTATCAGGCCAAGATTTTTTTTAAAACTATGATTAATAGGCTAAGAGGTTTAAGAAAAAACTAGACAACATGCAAGAACAGATGGATATTTCCAAAGGGATGGAAATCCTAAAAATCAAAAAGAAGTGTTAAAAGATTTTTAAATGTTATAAGAAATGAAAACTACTTTTGGTAAGCTCATTAGTAGACTAGATAAGGCTGAGAAAAATCTGAATTTCCAAACTTGAGATTATAACAGCAGAAGCTTACACATCTGATAATCAAAGAAAAAAAAGAATGGAAAAAAAAAGAATATTCAAGAAGTACGATACAACTACAAAAGGAAAAGGAATAACATATGTAATGAAAATACCAGGAGAAGAAAGAGAAAAAAGTAATACCTGAAGCCCGAATGCCTGAGAATTTCCCTAAATCAATGTCAGACATCAAACCATGGATCCAAGAAGCTCAGAGAATACCAAGCAGGGTAAATGTCAAAAAATAAACTCTACCAAGACATATTATCTTCAAATTTCATAAAACCAAAGGCAAAAATACCTTGAAAGAGGAAAAGGATATCTTACCTGTACTGACGTAAAGATAAGAATTCCATTCAAAGAAACAATGCAAGCAAGAAGAAAATGGAGTGAAGTGTTTGAAATGCTGAGAGAGAGAGAGAGAGAACACCAATATAGAATTCTGTACCTATGAAATTATCCTTCAGAAACGAAGGAGAGGGATACCTGGGTGGCTCAGTCAGTTAAGCTCTTGATTCAACTTGATCTCAGGATCAGGTCTTGATCTCAGGATCTTCAGTTCAAGCCCCACACCGGGCTCCACACTGGTTGTGGAAACTACTTAAAAAAAAAAAGTGAAAGATAAATATTTTCTCAAACAATCAAAAATTGAGGATATTTGTTGTTAGTAGGTGATCTACCTTACAAAATTATTAGAAGAAGTTCTTCAGGGAGAGGAAAGGTAATATGAGTCAGAAAGTCAGATATACAAACATAAGGGAAGGGCATCAGAGAAGCAATAAATGAAAGTAAAACAAAGCCTTTATTTTTCTTATTTTTAATGGATCTAATAGGTAGAAGTTTGTTCAAAATAATAAAATGTATTTAATTGCTTACATATAATATATGTGTGTATGCTTATATATGCATAAGGATATATAAAGATCTATAAGGTTATATAAGCATGTCTATATGTCTTTGTATGCTTAATGTATAAGTGAAATGAATGACAGCTATGATCCGAGGATGGGAGGGAAGAAATAGGAATATTTTGTTATTATAAGATGCTTGCACTACCCATGAAGTTGTATAATGTTATTTGAAAGTGGACTTGGAATAGTTGTAAATGTATATTATGAACTCTATAGCAACCACTGAGAAATATTTTCAAAGAAGCATAATTGATATACTAAGAAAGGAGAGAACATGGAATTAAGCAAAATGTTCAATTAAAACCACAAAAAGCAGAAAAAGTGTGGGGAAAAAAATAGGAACATAAAAGAAGGGTAAGTAAAAGACAGTGATTAATATCATAGATATTAATCTAACTACATCAATAATAATTTTAAATGTCAGTGGTCTAAATACACCAACTGAAAGAGATACAAGTGAAAGCATGCAGAAGCTGTTATTGCCAAATGTCAATGGAGAAAAAAGATCTACAAGAAGAACAGAAGCAAACACCTCTTGGGTATATCAAACAAGATTTACTTGTCTAGAAGCTAGAAAGCAATCGGAACAATTAGTATATATAATAGAGAGGTCATGAATCGCTCTCTTACCAAGAGGTAGAAATTTAGGAATAATAATTTCTGTGATCGATTAAAGATGAAGCCTCATTCCTTTCCCTTTGAATGAGGACTAGTTTTAATGACTTTTAAAATTACCAATACAATATACAAGGACTTCCAAGGCAAAGTCATTAGAAGCCTTGCACCTCCTGACAAAGCCTCTTGGAACACTCATTCTTAGAGCTCAGCTTCCACTGATCTGAGGAAAACCCCCAGCCTAGAGTCCTGGCTGAGTTCCCAGCTGACAGCCAGCTACAACTTGCCAGCTATGTGCATGAGCTGTTTTAGAAATGGATCTTCCAGTCCCAGCCCAGCCATTTCAACTGATGCTCACTGAGAAGAGAGGAGCCACACTGCCAAGTCCTGCCCTAATGGCAGATTCATGAGTAAAATAAACGATTGTTGTTACTTTCAGCCACAAAGTTTTGGAATGGTTTGTTATGCAGCCATAAATAACTGGAATGACTTCTTAGTGAGGCCTCCTTCTATAACCTTCTACTTCCAGACGGATGCATATACATGTAAAGCTAATGATCCCCTATACCTCCTGGCCAGGATAAATGCTGCCAATACTTTCAGCTGGGCCAGGTTCACCTAGTCAACTTAAGAGTTATCCAAGGACAGTGAGCCATAGCCTACAGAATTAAAACAGTCATCAACTGTTAAGTAATCTGGGGAGTCACGCTTCTGGGCTTATTCCATAGTACCGGTCATAAATTCCCATTGATATGCATAATTTGGGGAATCTTCAAGTAAAGCAGAATTATCACCAAAGACTTGCCTTCATTGAAGCCAAGTCATGAGACCTCATTTGCTATGATCTTCAAGTTTAGCCCCTCACTTTTAGTCATCACTTTAGGTACTTTCAAACCTACTTTAAATATAGAGCACTCAATGACCTGCTGTTTTATCCATGAGCAGGCCTTTCATGGAGGAAACCAAGAAATAGTACAGAGATGAGGCAACAAAAGCCAGATCTTTCATACCAAACTATCACATCAAAAAATTGATCATTTTCCTTTTACATTATTCTACTGTAACTCACTAACACTCTTATGCATTCAACATCATCTCTTCAGACTGGCTGTTCCAAAGACCAAGTTTCAAGAGACACGATTGTGCAAAGCTACATAGAATCCAAATTGTGTGGAAGATTTGTAAACCTTCCTGTAGCCCATAAACTTATTTAGCTTAATTAGTTGCTCTTCCATGATGAGCATCTTTTCCATTAAAGAAGAGTTTGTTAATTTGGACTCTCTTGATCAAGAGAAAAAAGGATCTAGACTTTCTAGTTAGATTCTCACCTTGACCATCATTGCCACTTTTCAATAAGTTGAGGTTTGACACCTGGGACATCTGATCGGATGATCTAGAGAGGGAGAAGTAACATCTTAGCTGAACTACTCCAAAATAACTAGTGTAGACAGTATTAATATACTACTCATTATGAGCTGGAAATTCTTTTAAATGTATTAGGTGGTACACTCAACAAACTGTTGGGTTAAGTTCTATTATTATTCCCATTTCATAGATGAGGAATCGAGGCACAAATATACCAATGAAACTGCTGTCACGTGGATATTTATCAGAACTGGAACAGGAACAGAGGCAGTTTAGCTTTAAATTCTATGTTCTTAATCTCTACTCTTAGGATTCTATTGAAAGATGAACATGTGTCTAGGAAACGGTGAAGCTTGTATCAGTTTACATGTGTATGTGTGCTGTATGTGAAAGAGAAAGAGAGACAAAGAAGGATGGGAAGTTTTGAGTGATTATCAAAAAAGAAAGGGAAAGATAAAGCTAATGTACTCGTGGATTGTAGGCCACACCCCTAAACTTGTTATCTCAAGCATTTTCTGGATATGATAAAATCTTTTTTTTTTTTTAAGATTTTATTTATTTGACAGACAGAGATCACAAGTAGGCAAAGAGGCAGGCAGAGAGAGAAGGGGGAGGCAGGCTCCCCGCTGAGCAGAGAGCCCGATGTGGGGCTCGATCCCAGGACCCTGAGATCATGACCCAAGCTGAAGGCAGAGGCTTAACCCACTGAGCCACCCAGGTGCCCCTGGATATGATAAAATCTTATAAACTATACGTGTTGCTTTCTTGGGAAGAAGACAGGGAAACACCATTATCATCAAAGAATATTTTTTGAGGACTGACTCCATGCTAGGTGCTGTAGGTGTAAGGCAGTTTGCACGTGCCTTCTCCAAAATGTCTTACAGACTCGGTAGAAACCAAACCACAAAGTGAATTCCAAATCTGCTAAGTGCCAAGGCAAGGTAAATTTTAGGTGCTGCAGGGCTGCAGCAATTTAGGAAATTTAGGGAGGTGGGTCATGTAGAGGTAATAAAGCTAAGAAAGCATTTGCGGATGTGAATCCATCAAGGCCTGTGCGGGGTGGCCCCTTTTTAGTCTGGCTTGCTAAAACAAAGCGCAGAGAAGCAAGCGCCTTGGAAGCAGCCAGCACCAAGGAGAGTGCCAGACAGGCCAACCATCCAAATGAGAGTTCCTCAACCCCTTGGCGTCTTGGCATGGTCCCATAAACAACAGTTGACTATTGCCAGGAAAAAGCTCAGGAAACCCTACCAGACCCCTGGGGAAGATTAAGTGGCTTCTTTCCAAGAAAGCTCAGAATGTAGTTCTTATTTCACCCCTCCATGAGAAACATGAATTCTCCCAGACAGTAATGGTCTCCTGTCTTTTTTAATCTGCTTGTTAGCAACTTAGAATTGATAATGAAAAACCAGTTGTCTTGAACCTTTCTACAAATGTAAAGGAATGGAGATATTAGTTTTATGTAACATTCCTGTTGATTATAGCATATCCATTAGCAGAAGGATTATGGCTTGTTCAATCCTTCTGCTTTTTGGTGTAACTAGCTTTTTAAAAAATTCCTTTCACATAGTACTAGTGAAAAGCATGAGAAAAAAAGTATAAAATAAAAAAGAAATTAAAATTAGTGCTTAAATAAAAACAATTTCAAACAGATGAACCAAAAAAGAGAAGAAAGAAGCCCTAATAAAGCTACACACACACACACACACACACATAGGCATCTAGATCATCACATACCCAAACAAAATCATATACATTATTTTAAAATATTTTGCCAGATTTATAGATTTCCTTGTAAGCATATAGCGCATAAAGTGAGAACAAAGTCATAAGGCGAGTTCCAAATTTTAGTGAGAATTCAGCTATCACCTCAAAAACACAGTAACAAGTGTGGGAATAATGAAAAGTTGGTAAGGGAAGGAAATAAGTCGAGGTGAATGGTCAGCTAGCATTATCTCAGTCTTGATTGCTGGAACACACTCACAGCTCCTGGCAGCTTTGTCAATCTAAGCTTACGGACTTTGCATATAAATGTTTGATTTTCACTAATAGAAGGGGATGGTGGGCATTGACGTGGTACAGTGTTTTTCTCCACTAGTAAACGAATTGGTGATTTTTAAAAAGGATCCTATACTGCTCCATTCTTTCGTTTGTACAAAATGAGACATAGTCCTTTGGAATACAGTAGTACTAAGGTGAGCAACAAAACTGAAGTAATTTAACTGCCATTTGGACATTCAACTGCTGATTTTTCCAGAGCCTAGAGATAAAGTTTGCATATGAACCTACACCCTGGAAAATGCACTAAGAACCAAGAAAAGAAATAAATTTAGGTATACAAAGCACTCTTTAAGCCCAAGGTATTCTTGAACACTTGATCTTTTATTAATGACTGTGTTTGGAGTCTAGCAGTTGGATAGAAAAATACAGCACCTATTAAGCGCTTAGTTACAAAAAAAAAGCACTTAGTTACTTACATGCACCACATTTATACAAGAACAATAATTGTTCTTTCAGATTGATAAGCTATAGCTGGTTTCTTGAAAGGGTGGAAAATCTGGCTGGGAGTATAAGGTTCTCTCTCTCTCTCTTTCTGATATATATTAAAGAGGTTAGTGCAAATGTTAGAAAGTTTTAAATTAAGGAGTTTTAAAAAATGAATTCATCAGATTTCATTTTTTTCTTAGCACTATCCATCCAATATCATAGATCAAATTAATTGTATCCTAGTATACTAACTAGGTCTCTTAATTCTTTACTTTGGAATTGTCCATATCTTTTGTTCTTTTCAGTAGTTCTACATTTATTCCTCAATAAAATTTGACTATGCATTCAGGGCCAAGGGATATAGAAAAACAAAATACATAATAACTTCCTATATATTCTTAGATTGATAGTATAATTAATAAAAACCGTGTCAGAGAAACTAGGCGGTAAACCAGAGGCAGATTAATGATATTTACATATTGATACTTTTAAAATATCTTCAGCATTTTGAGGGTGGTTGTTTTATCTTCATCTTTGTTTCTTTTTTATTAAACAGCCACTGATATTTTTTTAATGCTGGTTAAGTAAGTCATGGGCTTGGAGTTAGAACTGAGTCTATATTTAGGCTCTGCCTCTTCTTTGACATCTTACTTCAAACATTGGGTTAATTTTGGGGAAGTATTTAATGTGTCTCATTCTTTTTTTCAGCTCTGTAACATCAAGAGAATAATGCTGACTTGTTTCATAAGATAGATACAAAAACATTACCCTTAAAAATATCTGTAGATTTTAAGTAACTTGAAAAATCGACAACTACTATTGATATATCATGTATATCATAATATATATTATTGATAACATATCATATACATTATATGATAATATATAATATATCATAAGTTATTAATATGTATGATAATTGCCAACTGATATTTATTGGATGATAGCTTTTATACAGTAAGATTGCAAAGACATAAATTTAAATCTTATTGGAGAGAGAAGAGATACACAAAAAGTTATACTTAATACATATTAGATAACTAGAGAACCAAATAATATGAAGGCAATAAGTAATATGGATTTCAAAATAGAGGATCATTACCTCCTTCAGTGCATTCTGGAAAATTCTGTTGGGAATGCTAGGAGGTAAACTGGACCTTGAAGTAAGATTAGGATCTGGAAAAATGAAGAGGATAAAGGACACTTTTGACAAGTAAAGAGGCAGAAACAGTGTCAGAAATTTGGGGATTTTCAGTGTGTATATTGAACTATAAGGACACCAACTTGAGTAGACTATGGATGGTTTATATGTGGTATGATTAGAAAATGAAGTTAAAAGTAGTACACATTGTCAGGAATGTAGAGAATCTTGAATGCTGAGCTAATGACTTACTAAATAGTCATAATGGGAATTACAGGCTTTCTGAATAACTGCTGTGAACAATTAACTCAATCATCTGTGAAGACCCTATTTCCAAATAAGGTCACATTCATAGGTACTGAGGGTTGGGACCTCAACATCTTTAGTGAGGACACAGTTCAATCCATGATAGCATCCAATTACTTTCTATGTATATAGAGACAGTTGGAAATGAATCACTTCTGATTCCAAAGTAATCTACAGCTACAGAGAAAATTCAGTTTTCCTGTCTTCATTAGGTCATTTCTTCACTCAACTTCATTAGTATCCATTCTTAAATTAAATCTCTTATCCAAAATTAAACCTCTTTATCCAAATGATTGCTAAACGAAACATACAAAATCTTCAAGGTGGTGTGTCAAGTGTAGAACCATTCCATGGATGAAAAGCATTTGCTGCCATAGGGTTAAAAGAAGAGTTCACAGGATGTGATGATGGTATTTATATTTCGTAAGGCCAGATACATACAATGCCATCCATTTGAGTTATGCTGCTTTCCATGTCAAAAACTGCCATGAATTTTATATTTTGTTGTGTCTGACCCCAAAAAGCAAAATGGCTCCAGTTTCTTGTGCCACAATCGTAGGGACATTCTTGATTTCTCTCCACAGTTGTTATAGATAAATGATACAGCATTGCAACTGAAGGTACCTCATGATAGCATGCTGTAACAGGAATAATAAGCTGATCAGCCTTCAGAAGTCAGAAATGACCACCACAGGAAAATGGCTGGCCAGAGTTATTATCTAAACAATCAAAATAGTTAGATGTGAGACATGGAGTATTAAGACTAATAGCCCTTTCCTGACTCAGCACTTGCATAATGGTTTATTGCTATCTTTTCTGCACTAGCTCGTCAAGCAAATTGTCGATAACTTCTTTAATGGGTAAGTCCATGACATAGCCATAACCAGTCACATCTTGGCATTCTTAAAATACAAGATTTGAAACATCTTATTTTTTAGCCCTTTGAAATAATTGGAAGAGTTTGGTTTATATTTGCAGAGTAAGTACTTTGATGAAAGTCATTGAATAAATACTATCTCATCATTTCCCATCAATGTCAGTGTAAAACTAACAGGCACCCATTATATGGTAGAAGGCCCTTACGAAAGAGCAGTACAGTCAGGTGAAGTGGAAAGACTATGAACTCAAATGCCAGATTAGATCTGGGTTTGAGTCTTGGTAGAGGTATTTGCTAAGCTGGTAAGCTCAGAGCTACACTCTGAATATGAAAAATAGAGCAATGCCTCCATTGTAGAATTGTTGTGAGGACAAAGTGACATAGATATGGAAAATGCTAGAGCAGTGATAATCATAGGTAGGAATTCAGTCAGTGGCAGTTATTACTGTTCTGAAAAGAATGAGTCACACTGAATTTTTTCTCCTTTTCAGTTTGACATGACAATATTTTTGGAAGAGCGCATTGAGAAGCTTTTCCTGAATCTCTGATTTTTCATGTATTTCTCTGGTGGTTTAGTTGCTCTTATCATATCCATGGCTTGGCTTCTTGAAAGAAAATGACAGTGTGTTTTCAGTAAACTTTATACTAGTTCAATTTTGTTTTTCAGTTTGTAATTCCTAGGTCAGGTTCCCCAGCTTAAACTCTAAGGAGAGGATTCACATACAAGAGTATTAAGTTACCCCAGGAAAAAAACAGTCAGGGGTTGTCATAAGACACAAACGAAGAGAGAAAAAGCTAGGAAGGGTGCCATGTCAGGCGAAATCCCATGTAGTGTCGCTCCAGGCAGAAACCTCTGGAGAACTCGAGAATATACACTGGGCCTTGAAGATATTCTCACCTTTGATAAGGATGCTGGGCTTTCCTACTTCTTTACCAATCAATCTTTGACTAAGGCAGCAGGGGCTAGTGGTATAAGGAACCAAGGGGGTCTGGAAACATTTCTACAGTGTTTACTGCAAATATAGCCTGCAAACACTAACAGAAACCTTTTCCTGTGGATGTCTATACTTCTTCTTCTTCTTCTTCTTTTTTTTTTTTGGAATGCCTATAGAGCATTTTTATAAACACACACACAGACGGAGACTACAATTACTTGGTTTCTACAATGTCTTCAACTTCTACAATTACAGCTTCTGTTTCCACTTCAGAAATTAGAAAAATGAAGTATGAGGTCAGATATTGCATAATGTCAGATCTGGAAGAAGAAGTGACAGAGTTATTTCTGACAGAATAACTCTTCTGATGGCTCCCCAAAGTTTTCTTTATCTCTAGCAGGAATTATAATATCTAACACTAGTCGTGGAAAAACATAACAGACAACACTGAAAAATGTGAGGCAAACTAAGGTGATTTATTAAATATATGTAGAGATAATACTAAACTTTTGTCATCATAACACAATTTCTCTCTAAATAGAAGTGATTTACTGAATGGACTGTTATTTCTAAGACTGTTAATAATGCAACAACTAATACATCAAGAAGAAAGATTTACATTTGCTAAATCTTATAACCAAATAATTTTAGTTTTGGCAAATACTAACCTCAGGAGGGCCTTTGTTCAAATCCTTGTGAAAGCTTGCTTTTTCTGTAATGTTGTCTCTGAGTTTGTGAAGGTAACTGATTCTTTCTTGTCTTAGGTATTTTGTTTCAAACACAGAATAACTTATCTAATAATTAAGAAATTAACCACTCTTGTAGAATTGTCAAAACTGATGTTCTACAATCTTGCAACATCCTAGGCTCTCCCCCTGAAAAGGAAAATAGAATGAGAGATAGTAAAACCTGGAATCACAGAGATACTGGCATTTTTAGGCAAGGTGAACAGAACTTTGTCTCTGCAATTATGTGTGTCTTGTATTTTTCCTCTTTGCTATTTTTTCTTTAGTTCAGGATTATATATATAATTTCTCCCTCTCGATCACTGTAATGAATTATTAAGTGCTTTCAATTCCCATCATTCCCTTTTCCCAGCTACCACCAGATTTATCTTTCTTAAGTGTGCCTTCAAACACATCCTTCCTTTGCACTAAAACCTTCAGTGGCTCCCCACTGCTAACCTTGTGGCTCCCTCACATTTAAGGTTTTCTATGATGAAGCCTCCAAGCTACTCTTTCAGACTTACATTTAACTTCCTTTTGTTCCAGCTATTTAAATAGTACATCGATACAATCTGGTCTTTCCTACCTCTCTGCATTTGTTCTTCCTAAATTGTCTCCACTTTCACCACTGTTGAAATTGTATCCAAAATGAGATTGTTTCTGAATTGTGTTTTGTGTGAATTGGGGTTTTTAAAAATGATTTTTTTTACTTTCTAAGATTTCTACAATGAGTATGTGCTGCTTCTTCTTCTTCTTCTTCTTTTTTTTTTTTTAAGATTTTATTCATTTACTTGAGAGAGATCAAGAGTGAACAAGAACACAGAGAGAGAGGGAGAAGCAAACTCCTCTCTGAGCAGAAAGCCTGATCAATTCCAGGACCCTGAGATCATGACTCCAGCCGAAGGCAAACATTTAACCTACTGAACCACCCAGGTGCCCCAAGTATGTGCTTTTTAATATTCAGATAAACAATAAAATTTACAAATAATATTAATCTTTTAAAAACTATCTCCTGTATCACTCACTTGCTGTGACCTTCATTTGTCCTCTCAATCAGTCCATTTCCCTTCTGCTCTCTTAACACTGCCCGCCTCCCACTCTCATCGTCACCCCCATGCCCTTTTCTGCCTGGCCTCTTGTGCCGCACCTCTGCACCAGGAGGCTCTCTGTCCTCCATGCTGCATTACAGAGCCTGTGCATTTCCTCTTCATCATGGGAAGGTGAGCTGCTTCAGGCTTCTCTTCTGCTATAGCATTTGATTTATTCTAAATGGGCAGCATTTAGCTCTCATGCTGGTTTTTAGCTAAATGTGAATAAAAGAGAAGATTCTTAGAAGACCCTTGATTTATACAATTTCCAGGAAATAGCTTTACAAATGTAACATTTTTATGCCTAGTGAAAGCATAAATCAAGAAAAGGATCCCAAATCTTCTCCAAGAAAAATCCTAGTGTTGGGCTCCGGTATTGGTCTTCCTACTAGATTCCACTACACTGGCTCCGCAATACTGGCCCAATTACTTTTGATACTGCAGGTGCTCATTTGTAAAAGAAAGATAACATTAGCAACTATTATTCAGCATTATAGAGAGGATTAAATGATTTGATACAGTTAAAGCCCTGAGACCAGTACCTGTCATGTGGTTAAGTTTCGATAAATACTAGCTATTATTACCAGGAATCACCTTGCCCTACGTCATCATAGCATGTGTTACAGGTTATCAAATCAAAGCAAAATATTAACACTGAACCAAGATTTCCTAAGCTTATGTAATTGGGGCATTTCTTTGTGCTTATATTCTGTCAAATATAGCTTGCAAAATTTAATACTGACATTTTATAGAATAAAAAGAGGAAAAAAACCTCTCCATATTTTATGGAACTTGACTAAATGACTCTCCACCATTGACTGTTATGTGCATAGTCCTTTTTCCTTCTGAATTAGAATACCTTTATTATCTTTGCTGATTATAAATATAATAAAAGCTCATTGTAAAATAATTTAACAATACAAATTTGTGTAATGTGGTAGATAAAAATATGCCATGCAAAACTAAGTGTATAACAGTATGTCTATAAACACGCATGTACCCAGACAGTTCTAAATATTTTTTGTGGCCTATTCCCCAGTTTTCTTTCCTCTTAATTAATTATATATCATTACCATCTCTCTATGTCAGTGCAAATGCATCTATGTCATTCTTTTAAATGGCTGCATGTTCATTAAATAAATGACCAATATTGTATCGATAGACAGTGAGGACATTATCCAGCTGTTTGTAGCTATAAGCAATGCAATAAACATCCTTTCACTTAGATTTTTTGGTGCACTTTTCAGTGAATTCCTTGGGACAGATTCTAGTATTGGACTTGATGGATCAAAGGGCATGCACATTTAAAATGTTAATAGACAAGCCAAATTGCCTTCTGGAAAATTGGACCAATTAGCACCTCTAGCAACAATGTATGGAAGTCTCCATTTTTCCACTTTTGATCACATCGGATATTATCATCATTACTAACTTTGCAAATCTGATTATTAGGTAGTCTTCTATTTTAATGGATCATCTGCATTTTTTCTTTTGCAAACGGCCCAATAAATTCTCTGTTCTGTAGTCAGAATATTAACCCTAAGGGAATACAGATTGAATGTTTTAATTTCTCTGGATATGTTTGTTTTAGTAATTAATTCAAATTCCTACCTCCCATAAACAGAAATGCATTTTAGGGAGTATTTGCATTTATTTTTCCACTTAGTATTCTTAAAATTTGCTCAAGCATTGTGTTGTCTCTTTGATTCCTGCAACACCATCCCCCAAATCCCTCATTCTGTCAAGATAATGATACTCTTGATGATGGCAAAGGAATCCGAAGAACACAGCATTTGCATCTGAGATATAATATTGTTAATATAAAAGAACTGTTACCTCCTTTCATTTACAGGGCATGAGACGCTGGAATATGGCAAAGGAGATTCTGACCAAGTCGAATATTTAGAGAATATTCCCGTTTCTATTTGTAATGAGGTACATAAACACAAACGATGTTAGGATACAAGCTTAAAGGATTAGCAATGTTTTAAAAACAGTTGTCAGACTTATGTGAAACACCTGGGGAAATGTAGAATATTTTTTGCCTGAAGATTTCTAACATTAGTACTGCAAAAATATTATGAACTCATCTTTGTCTAAAAATCTGCACTCTATAAAAGCAACATAATTATAGATGATCTGTCACTAAGTTTAAGATATAGTTTTAGTTAATTCCCCTCTATCTGTTACTTGAATTTGGTGGCTATATATATATATATTAAGGATGGGAAAGCAGGAACTTTGAATTGTATTAGTGTCTCTATTAGTTATTGATTTGGGGGCCTCCGGTAGTTACACAAACTTTATCCCCAAACTTTCTTCATCTCCATAGTGAGAGAATTAAACTACATATTATTGAAGGTATATTGAGTTGCATCGTGTTACCATATCATGGTGCCATTTTACCATGATGGTTTTAGAGGAAAGTGTTCAGGAATACACTTTCACGTAATTTAGGGGCACTTGGGTGGCGCAGTCAACTCAGCGTCCCAACTCTTAGTTTCAGCTCAGGTTGTGATCTCAGGGTCGTGAGATCCAGCCCTGTGCCTGGTTCCACACTCAGCATGGAGTCTGCTTGGCTTTCTCTCTCTCTCTCTCTTTCCCTCCCTCTGCCCCTCCAGATTCTGTTCTCTCTCTCTCTCCCAAATAAATAAACAAATCCTTAAAAAGACAAATAATGAATAATTTAATTTAGACTGAAAATAAAAAGTTGGAACCATAACAGAACAGCTATATCCTTATACCTGGAGTAAGCTTTTCTAACATTTTAAATCTTTAAAATTTTAACCAAAAGTCCTCCTTTAAAAGGTCTGAAACAGAAAGAGGAAGATTTTCATGTTCTTATTTTGTGCTTCCTTGAATGGTTTTATTTTTTCTAACTATGCACATTTTTCTTTATTAAAAAATGTCAACTGAGATTATATACATGGTAAAATTGTAGGGTTTTAAAAATTTTGTTCTTTATATATTTTATATTCAAAAAATTTAATAAAACTTAATTATTTTTCTATTCATTTTTATTCTTTTTCAATTTTTTATTTAAATTTCAGTTAATTAACATATAGTGTAATATTGGTTTTTGGTGTAGAATTCAGTGATTCATCACTTACATACAATGCCCAGTGCTCATCACAAGGGCCCTCCTTAATACCCATCACCCATTTAACCCATTCCCCCTGCCCACCTCCCCTCCAGTAACCCTCATTTTGTTCTCTATAGTTAAGAGGTGTTTTATGGTTTGCTTCTTTTCCCCCTATATATTCATCTGTTTTGTTTCTTAAATTCCATATCTGAGTGAAACCATATGGTATTTGTCTTTCTCTAGCTGACGTATTTTGCTTAGCATAATACTCTCTAGCTCCAACCATGTTGTTGCAATTGACAAGACTTAATTCTTTTTGATGGCTGAGTAATATTGCATTGTATATACATATATATATGTATATGTATATACACATACACCACAACTTTTTTATCCATTCATCAGTTGAAGGACATTTGGCATCTTTCTATAATTTGGTTATTGTTGATAATGCTGCTATAAACATCAGGGTGCACATATCCTTTGAATCAGTATTTTTGTATTCTCTGGGTAAATACCTAGTAGTGCAATTGCTGGGTGTAGGGTAGTTCTATTTTTAAATTTCTGAGAAACCTCCATACTGTTTTCTAGAGTGGCTGTGCCAACATTCCCACCAACAGGGTAAGATCCTCACAGGATCTTACTCAACAGGAGAAAGATCCTTTCTCCAGATCCTCAACAGGAGAAAGATCCTTTCTCCAGATCCTCACCAACACCTATTGTTTCCTGTGCTATTAGTTTTAGCCATTCTAGCAGGTGGGAGTTGATACCTCATTGTATTTTTGACTTTAATCTCCCTGATTATAAGTGATGTTGAGCATCTTTTTCTTTCTGTGGGCCTGCATGTCTTCTTTTGAAAATTGTCTTTTTCATATCTTCTGCCCATCTTTTAACTGGATTATTTGTTTTTGGGGTGTTGAGTTTTATAAGTTCTTTATGTATTTTGGATACTAACCTTTTATTGGATCTGTCATTTGCAAATATTTTCTCCCATTCTGTAGGTTGTCTTTTAGTTCTGTTGATTGTTTCCTTTGCTGTGCAGAAGCTTTTTATCTTGATGAAGTCCCAGTGGTTTATTTTTGCTTTTGTTTCCCTTGCTTCAGGAGACATATTTGGAAAGATGTCCCCATGGCTGATGCCAAAGAGCATATTTACTGCCTGTGCTTTACTCTAGGATTTTGATGGATTCCTGTCTCACATCTAGGTCTTTTATCCATTTTGAACTTATTTTTCTGTATGGCATAAGAAAGTGGTCAAAAACTAATGAAACTTTACATTCTTTTATGGAGAGATTTGTATACATATAAAAGATAGGAGCATTCTCTGAAGCGGCGTGATGCCAAGACTCCTAGAATGAAATCCAAGAACCTGGTATTACGGTTTCTCCTCCACTTACCCTCGGACCTCGGGAAGGTTTCTGGCCGCCTTCCTTCTTTAACTTAGCATCATCTTTATTAAACGGCTCTCCGGTGATGAAGCTTTAGAGGTTCACATTCTTGTGGGGACCTTCAGACAACAGATTATAACAACAATATGATAAACCACCAGTTTGCACTTAGCAGCTGCTTCTTACTAAATCCTTGATCACAGATGGCTTTACTGATCTTTCTTTCTTTCTTCCTTCCTTTCTTTCTTTCTTTCTTTCTTTCTTTCTTTCTTTCTTTCTTTTTTGACTTAGGTGAAACATATTTTCTTACTTTATTAGATTCTTTTTTTTTTTTTTAAGATTTTATTTATTTATTTATTTATCCGAGAGAGAGAGAGAGAGAAAGAGAGAGAGCATAAGCAGGCAGAGTGGCAGGCTGAGGCAGGGAGAGAAGCAGGCTCCCTGCTGAGCAAGATGTCTGATGTGGGACTCAATCCCAGGACCCTGGGATCATGACCTGAGTGGAAGGCAGAGGCTTAATCCACTGAGCCACCCAGGCATCCCTATTTATTGTATTCTTAATGAGCTTCTTGTTCACCTATTCTTGTGTGTGTAAGAGAGAGACGGAAAGAGATTCTTGTGATGACATCTTTGCCTCTAATCAAACCTTATGAGAAAGAGGAAGGAGGAACATACTGAGCCCTACCTGGGTGGGGGGGTCAGGGAAGGCTCTCCTAGCTGAGGCTTGAAGGATGATGAGTAGACATGACAGCAGAGATAAGATTCTCTCTCAGCTTGAAATCCACCTTTCTTTTTCTTTTTTTTTTTTTAAAGATTTTATTTTATTCATTTGACAGAGAGAGATCACAAGTAGGCAGAGAGGCAGAGAGAGAGAGAGAGAGGAGGAAGCGGGCTCCCTGCTGAGCAGAGAGCCCGATGTGGGACTCGATCCCAGGACCCCGAGATCATGACCTGAGCCGAAGGCAGCGGCTTAACCCACTGAGCCACCCAGGCGCCCTGAAATCCACCTTTCTATACTCTGCTTTGCAAGGCTGGGACTAGAACTCTGAAAACAACAGTTTTCTTTTGCCAGCTGGTTCCCTGTTAGTTTTTGCCAATGGGGAACCAGAAGGAAATTGGAAAGCAGGAGGGAAGATAGGATGTGAGCCTGTATTTACTTGCTGTTACTGTCAGGGTCTCCCCAGACAACTCCTTCAGGCTGGCAACAGGAGTTGATTGCGATCTCCAGCTGGTTTTTTTTTGTTTGTTTTTGTTTTGTTTTTTTGTTTTTTTGGCATTCCAAGAACCAGACTGATTGTGATTCCTAAGAGATACCAGGAGCAACCTGAAAGTGCACCTTTTCAGGGAGCTCAATTCTTGGCCATCCCCCACACACCTCTGGTACACCAGCATCTCTCCTCACAGACCTGAGTCCATGAGGTTCCTCCTATGAACTGCTGAGTTCTGTAAACTCAACTCAAGCCCCATACCTCTCTTGGTTCTTCCCAAGAAGCTGCTTACTTTGCCCACCATCCAACATCTATTTATGTCATTTATATTAAGTTCTTTTGGTTGAAATACATACTGAGATTTTTATTTTCCCTACTGGACCTTAAGTAACTTCTGTGGCGGAAAGACTGGGACTCAAAACAAAAACTAAACAAAACAAAACAAAATGCTAGGACTCAAAATATCAGAATGATCTGTTTATCTCCATAAAACTGAATTCAGTATAAACAATCACTTCCAGCTTTAAATTTTCAAATTCAGAAATATATAGATAATTTTGTTATGAAGATGACTTTTGCCATAAGAGTAGCTGAACAGCTCATTTTTGGATAGCTTAAATTAGGGAGCAGTAGGAAAGTATAAACATTCAGAGAAAATCTTCAGGCTTCATGCTATCAATTAAACCAGAAATTTTATGTGGTAATGTAGCCTCTAAAGTTTTTAGAGTGGTGGCATAAGTGCAAATGTCCTATTATTTTGAGTGGCTTGAATGAAATTGGAGTGAAGATGCTGAACACTCTAGTATCCCCAGCAGAAGAACTTAGAGTGGATGAACAGTTGTCCATTATCACTCCAGGAGAGGCTGTCTTCTTTCTTCTACCAGTTTTCACAATAAGAAATGTAAATACTCCTGGAGAGTTTTAGACATTTGGCTAATGCCTTTTTAGATCCTGAGAATGGAAGACCACGAAGGTCAAAAAAACAAAACACTACAAAACCCATATTATAGATTTATTGAGTCTTCAAAAACTTTTTAGTATACACTCAAGACCTCTATTCTCCTAATGTTGCCGACCAATTGAAGTGGCCATCATAGCTAATAAGCTGATATGAGATGGTACTTTCGAAAGAGATCCTGCCTTTGGGAAAGACCTCTATGTGCTTAGTAAGGTAATAAGTTCAAGGGAAACCTAGCTGAGACACTCCAATGATTTCAACACAGTTTAAATTTAATAAAATAGGTGTGAAATGCTCTTAATAAGTGCTCTTAAGCCAGGCTTCCTCAGCCTGATATTTAGAAGTTTAAAGTGGAAAAGCATTTTCAAATGTAACAAAACATGAGGTAGGGTCAAGAGTAATATATATGAAACCAGCCTGAGCACTGGTTTAAAGTTGATAATGTGTTACAATGACAAAGGAGCACACTCTACAATTACAGCAGGTGCTTGCATTTCCTGTTTGTTAGTTTGCACTAAGCTCCTTCCTCTAAGTGTCCCCCATTGTTTCATAGTCATTTGTTGGACAAGGAATATTTCAAGGATTTTATTTTTTTATGAGAATAAGTAATCAGGGATTGTTTTTGAGATGCTGAGCTCACTTTTCATTGACTATTTCCGAATGTGTGATTAATTTGACTACATATATGATTAAATAAATTTGGCAAAGACAGATTCTATAAATAAGATCATGTCGTGGTTTGAACTTAAGTTCTGAGATGTTATAAAAATGTTTTCATTTTACATAGTTTTGAATTTTTAGTCTGAATTTCTGATTTAATAAGTGAGTCTCTTCCATTCTTCTCGTTTTTCTTTTTAATCTTACAGATACACAAAAAGAATAGAGATTTTTTAAAAATAAAAATCCTTGTTCTAAGTATGAAGTGAGTCAGTGAGTCACTATCTGGTGAAATTAGGGCTTCTGGACTCCTAAACTATTTCTTCGTATCTAATCTTCGGCATCTTCTCACTGTTCTGTATTTTAATTCTCAGCTTAGAAAGAATATTTTTAAAAGGATGGCCTTACTCACTTAAAAATATTCAAATACATTGATTTCTTCCATTTCCAGTTTTTATTATTGGATTGGACAAAGTTGTGACAGACTGAGGGCCTGAGCAATGACCAACTTGGCAGAGACAGATTATCTCAAAGCCACAATAACCAGAAAACGTCCTTGTATTTCCAGGTCAGATCAATGTATCAGTGTGGGGGCTTAGACAGAAGAAAATAAAAGAATGGGCAAGATTTACCAATGACAAAGGAGGTCCTCCTACCTCGAAGGAGGACCACAGTACTACTGGCTCTGATAGATCTTGCCATGCAGATACCTTAAGTGATCTTTTCTACCTAGATCCTAAAGTGAAGAAATTTGTCCAGAGATAACTTCAAAGGGATGTGAAATGAAAATAATACTGGGCTGGAGATTTGGAGAACTGATCTAATTTGCCAACCAGCTACCAGCAGTTGACCTGAGGAAAGTTATTCTCACTCTTTGTGACTCATTTTTTTTTCTCCATTAGATGGGAATTCACATTTTTAAAATTTGTTATATTTATTGTTAAGGCCTTTTGTTGAAAAGCATTTATAAATGTTTGAAAAGATAAAATTCAGGGGGAGATGAACCATGAAAGACTGTGGACTCTGAGAAACAAACCGAGGGTTTTGGAGGGGTGAGGGGTGGGGGGTTGGGTGAACCTGGAGGTGGGTATTAAGGAGGGCACATATTGCATGGAGCACTGGGTGTGGTGCACAGACAATGAATCTTGGAACACTGAAAAAATAAAATAAAATGAGAGGCTTCATATTAAAAAAAGAAGAAGAAAAGTTAAAATTCTATGTTGACCCAAAGCATTATTAACCAAGCAATCATCACTATTATGTGAATTATTATTAGCATCATACTAGTAAAAAGAATAAGTAATAATACATGTCTTGTAATATAAACATAGATACTTTAAAAGACAGCATGGGTTATGTAAAAATATGGGGTAAAATATACATGATAACAAAAGTGAAAACAATTTCCAAGAAACTTTAAAAAAAGAACTCTGTACAGGTGAAGTAATTACAATTATACACTTATGAAGTAGTTAAGCATCCTTTATCACGCCTCCCTTTTCAAAGGATCTAAACGGGGAGATTTTAATGAACCATATGTACCTGATTATAAGGACTCCAAACCAAGAGTATAAAATTAAGACAGCTACCTTATTTTGGAGAAAAAAGTGGTGTAGAAATTCCAAATGTCCCCCCCTACTCCCCCACTAGTATGAGACCTTGCTCCCCATAGCACTCTGTACCCAGTTTTGGGTGAAAAGTGTCTTCTATCTGACCAGTCCTGTCATCTATTATGGTATCTTCTTACAATGCAGACATGTCATTGACTGACATCTGCTTACATCTGAACAGACAAGTCCCAAAGGAGCAGCTCGGGGGTCACATTTGGAGACACGACTCTCATTCAGGTTAAAGTGGAAAACCTGTGCTAACAGAGGACTGCTGAACCGGGTCTTGAATTAATTCAAATAAATATACTTTGTCCACATTCCCACAGTTGCTTCCATGTAAAATTTATATGTATTATAAGCTTCCATGTAAAAATCACTTTTATAATAAAGCTCCTTTCATTAAAACACAGCCTGACCATATAATCTTGCAAAGGAAAGCTCTCCTAGGCCCTGGTCTAAAATATAAAAGCAAGAAGAAAGGACGGGCTCTCTGCTGTGATCACGTTCAGAACATTGGCAAGGGCGAAGGGTGAGCTAGATCCTGGGAGCACGACTGCTCTACGCCAAAAATTCTGGGTACTGTCCCTGAGCCTCGAAATGGTCAGCTGGCAGGTGGTACGCCGTCCACGCAGCTTCTCCCACATGTCCCCTTGTTCGGTGAAAATGCGGATCCGCTCCACATCAAAGTACCCGCTGTCGGCCAAGATCTTGCTGATCGCCATCCAGATGCAAATCCTCCTCATTGAATATCTTAATTTTTTCTTCATAATTTGGGTGTTTAATCTTGCATATAGTTGTTATATCTGTCCAGGAGTAGTTTCTCCCTTTTCGGATCTCTCCTAATCCCGGATCATTTGATTTGTCAGCATCCAGTTTCCAGTTAAGAACCCTGAGCCGGCGCAGCTGCTTCGGGAGGTCGACCAGGTGGCTGGGCTGTGCATGGTCCTCAGCGGTCTTGTTTATGGACCAGGCCTGCACCCGTGGCCGGGCCACGACTCTGCAAGCACCTGCCTGCCCCTTGGTCTGCCCCAGCCCGCTGACCTCTTGTCAGCCTCTACAGGAGGGGCTGAGGCAGAGCCCATCTTTTACCCTTTATGTCACAGGCTAATTGAGAATTGACCACTGCAGTTGGCAAAATGCAAGTGACCTAGGACTTCTTCCTGTGTGTAAGTCCCATTTTGAAGACTTTATGGGCCACTCCTTGAAGACTGGTTCTCAATAAACTAAAGGGAAGAGAAAAGAACATAAAATATTCTTTTTCCTTTTAATGATGTATGACTTTTGAGCCTAAAGTTTCCTTGAAATCCTGTTTTGAATATCAGATATTAAATAGTACCTTTCTTTGCATTTTTTCAGGCATCCTAATTTTACCACCTCTGTCATACACTGATGACTTTTGTTGGTCCTGTACGTGGAAAGAGAAGAAAGAAAAATTAATTGTTTTTCAAACCGTTAGCTGGATTTCTATCTGTTATTTATCACCACTCTATATATTAATCTCTATTATCTATTCATCTGTCTATCCTCTTATTGCTTATCTGTCAATCTGTGTAGCCGTAATATATAAAAACACCCTTGTGTTCATACACATGCAAAAAGACACTTCTGAAATATTTTTTCAGCAAACACTAATAACTTTTTTTTCTTGTGTGATGAGTTTTTGGAGATATTTTGCTGCCTTCTTTGCCCTTTTATAAATTGATCAAATTTCTTTTCATATAGAAAGGATGTATAATTTTTACAAAAATATTTTTCTTAAAAATGAACTAAAATAATTTTTGTCATTGGTTACTTGGAATAGTAACAACAGAACCTACCTCGTACTGTTGTGATGAGGAGTAAATGAAATTATAAGCATGGGGTGCATCTTAGGACCTCCTATGGTATATGGGTGACACTTCTGTATGATTATTTTAGTCCCTCTTTCCTAATCATCTGTAATAATTACGGACATTGTACTTGTTATACGCATCCAAAATCTCAATGTATTTTCTGGAATTGCTGGAAAATATCATCTTTCGTAACACAAATTTCGACAGTAGTTTGAAATTTTGTACCTGAAATAAATTAAAAATAACTTTAGCCATTAAAATGAGACCCCAAAAAAGCAATTTAGTAGAGGATAAGGTAATATTTCACAGAAAAGGAATAAATCAATTTAAATAAGTTCAAGAGACAGTTTAAAGAAATTTAAACATCTAATTGTAAAAGGAAAAAATCTAATATAAGTACATGCATGTTCTTCCTCTTCTATCTACAGTTCTAGTAAACAGTATACTATGAAAAACTTCAAACTCATTTTGGCATGCATATTTTCTGGTAAAATGGAAATATAACCATTTCAGTGCAAATTTGTTAAGAAATCATCAAAACAAAACTATAGGTGCTCAAGACTGAAGTAAGGTAGTGTGAGCGGATTGTGTCCAAAAATTCTTCTAAAGACTTTTGGTTGTTGTTGTTCCAGTAGTGATCCCCAGTAGAAAGCAACAGAAAGATGTGTGTACACTGATTCTTGGCCATAAAATTTTTGACTCCTACAATTCTGGATATAATTTTTAAATTCCTTTTTTAATTTGCTTTATCTGTTTAACTTTTGTTCAGGTACTCTCATACTTGATTTCCCACGTATTTTCATTATGTTTGGGTAACTTTCTGTACTTCAAAATTTTTCCATAGGAATTAATTCTCTATTAACTCAATCCTTAAAGACTGAACTGCTCTGACGTCAACTGTTTGTTAATACATGGTTTGCAAACTCAAGTCAAGTACAAACATTCCAGGTAAGGCAGAGTTCTGTGTCTTCTTCTTTTGCCTTAGATATAAGAAAAGCAAGCATAAAATTCAGTGGTCTCTGAGAAAGAAATGAGTTAACTCTCAGATCCATTTTCAATGGTCTAGTCCTAAAGGGGGGATCTGGTGGACCCCCATCCTCTGTGGACTTCCTTTTCAGTATCTTGGATCTCTTATCAATTGTGAAGTTTCACAGGAAACTTATTCACTGTCACAATAAATTACATTCCTTGAATTAGAATTTTTTTCTTATGGGTTGTTTTACTCTGATTATTTGAAGGTAGCCTATAGTTTTATCTTTTTTAATTTACAGACCTACATTTTGGTTACATTTTATGAAATAACTAAATGAAAGCACCTTTGATAGTACTTGGGACACTAAAGACACTCAAGAGTTGTTAGTTTTCTTACCTTTTTTCTACACTGAGAAGATTAATATACACTGCTCACTTTGTTAATGTAAATCTAATGAATTTTTTGGGTCACGATATTGAAAAGAGCCAAATATATACTTAGTCATTCAGAGGAAAAAGGAAGCTTTCTAATTCCTGAGCCATGAATTTCCCATTAACATTTTAATTCTTTAATCCATAGAGGAAGCTATGGCTGGCTAATAATATAATACAAAGTTTACCTATAAATCTTCTGAAAAACACATTGCATATCTCATAAAGGTATAGTCATATTTTAAAAGTAAAATGAGAACTTGTTTTATGTATAACATCCTGTAATGACATGAGGATTTTAAAATGAACAACTATTTTTATTACTCTCTTATTAATTTTAAGGTGGACCTCTAAGTTAAAATATTCAGATATGGTCAGTAGGACCATCTGATGAAAAATGAAAGGATATAGCTTATGTTTTCATCGTTGCTATTTCAAAAACCCCCGCATTTCAAAGGTTTATTAATTAAATCCCCTTGCTTTTGTTTCCACAGAGTAACAAAGAGACATCTGAAAATCAATGAAAACCACCATTTCTCTTTTGCCATTGTACTCTGAATACAAATGATTACAAGAATGTTTTTTCTCTTTTTTCTTAGGCAAGCTTATGCTTTTAGAATTGAGAAGGTACTGACATACAAAAACGAAGGAAGTGGTGTTGGAAACTTCCTCAGAGAATAAAGTTTATTAAAATAACAAAATATAATAGAGCAGAAAGATTCTGTTAAAAACTGGTGTGGTTGGCTTTAGGTAATATTGCTATTAAAAGGAAATCTTTTTTCATATTTCTCAGCCCACAGCATGTATAAAATTAACAGTAAAAAGAAGAACTCAGAATGAAAAAAAAATGTTAAAAATATATCTTGATAAAACAGTCCCTTTCCCCTGCATAACTTGTAAATTAGCCATGGGAACGTCCCACCTGTACCAAACTCTCGTTCTGAAAGTACACCATCAGTCTGACCTTGAGCTTCCCACGGTTTTCATATCTCATTTAAAATTTCCTTTATCCACATTTTTTCTCCCTATCATTCATTTTTTTCTAGTATCCTCAGTTGGCAGTGAATACCATCTTACAAAATTAATAAAGTAAATGAACAAATGGAACGGTGAAAGAACACTGTAAATACTTGACAGAGGAGAAATAATTGTTATTGTAATTCCAATTTAGGGTCCCTGCATTTGTACTATACCCTGGACTTTATCTTTGAACCTCTTGCTCCTCAGAGTGTGCTCTTTGGACCACAGGCTTACACCACGGTGGGAGCTTGTTGGAAATGCAAATTTTCAGTCCTTATGCAGACCTATTAGATTGAAATCTGCATTTTAACTGAATCTCCAGTCGTTTCATTGGCTCATTAAAATTTGAAACAATCCTACCCAGAAAACGATATCAAAACCTGTCCTTAATGTTACTTGAGCTTAACTGAAACTACAGACAAGCTTTTAAAACAATTTAATGTTTAAATTCAGTAAAATTACCTTTTAATATTTCTAAAATCATGTTGGATAACATAGCCAAGTTGGACTGACTCATTCAATTTTTAATTAAAATTTTTTTCACTTCAAGATGCTGTCCAATTTCCTATTTCCCATCAGATATCTGCCATTAGGTATCCCTATTAGATATATCTCTATTTCCATTAAATATCTCAGAAATCTGAGAGAATGTATACTACTACACTGACTCATTTGTGTTACACCACTTTTGTGGGGCTGGAAAATTCAGGTTCTTTTAGTCTTCCAATCTCCCCATTTATAATATCCAGTGACTTTTTCAGCGATCTCCAATTCTTAGTTTATTTTACATTTCTCTGGCCGCAAGTCCGGTCTTGCCCCTAACAACGCTTTTGACATCCATCCAGTCTCTGCTGCTTCCACCGAGCTTCCTAAAAACAGAATTTCCTAAAGCAGGTTCACAGGAAAACCTGTTCTATAAGTGTTAGTGAGAATGACTTCCCCACAGTGTTCAGTGGGCAAGCGTGTTTAGGAATGTTTGATAAAGCACGAGAGGATTCTTTACCAGCAGTGGGTCATGCTTTGAATAGCACTACACTAGAGCGTAGTTCTCAACGTGGGAAAGATTAGATACTAAAAAACCCTCAAAACTAATCCTTGACCCCAGCTTTCACAGGCTTATTTATGGTCATTTGGTAATCACCAATGAGCTAGATGTAGAAGGTGTTTTCAAACATCATTTGACCAGAGAACCTTTTTTTTTTTTTTTCCCTACAGGGCATCTACAGAAACTGGAGCTCTGTACCATGTTTTAGAAAATGCAATTAGAAAAGCCTGCTTTCTTCATGTTCTGCTTTGGACTTAAAACGTCTTCCCACTCCCTATCACATTAAGTTAAAAAATCTGTGGGGTTTTTTGTTGTTGTTTTGTTTTGTTTTGTTTTTTGTTTTCTTTTGTTTTGTTTTTCCCCCCCTCTTTCCCCCTTTAGGACTTATTTGATCTTATTCTGCTCTATTATCCTACCTACCCAAAATTATGCTTCCGGGCTTTACCACACTCAGAGTTCTCCATCAGAAAGGCTTCTTGCCACACCTCCTCCCACCTACATAAACCATACAAAGCCCTACTCCCCCAGCATTTGCTCACAACATTCTCCCTCCAGAGAAGGAACTTTCAACATGCCACTCAAATCTAAAGCATAGTTAAGGCCCAGATAAGTTTCAGACTTCTCTGCCTTAGGGTGAACTTTCCAAAAGTAAACAAAGAAAAAAAGGATTTCTGTGAAAGTGATTTATGAAGACAGTGCAGGAAAAAGTGGGCAGGTGAGGAGGAAAGGGGACCCAGGGTGAGAAGGAGGGAGCAAGCACGGCCACCGCATGGACTGAAGTCCCATAGAGTGTCACTTGGGCTCAGCCTTGCAGAGGAGATCGAGAGACAGTGTTGTGACATCTCTGAACTGTCTCATCCAGGTGCATTGATTAGTCTGGGCCTGGTTGGTGGGGAGGGGCAAAACTGTGCAAGTATTCTCAGCTTCCCTCGGACTGAGACACCGGGGAGCTGGCGGCTAGGAATGTAGGCACACAGAGCCTATGAGTACAAAACTGGTAATGCATGCGATCAGAGATAGCCATGCAGCTGTCCAATCAGTTACAACTTCCTGGACCATCTCTATAACACTGTGGCTCTCTGTTGATTAAAGCCTCCCTAAACCTGTGTTGATTAAAGCCTCACTAAACACTAAACTAGTGTTATCTAGTTTTGCACTTTTTTGTTCTCCGTGTACCTGTATATATTTTTCTATGTTCAGCGAGCTTGTAAACTCTTCCCAAGCAATGCCTAAGCATGATAATTCCCTTGTAATTGTGCATTCCCAAGCAAACTCATTTATTATCTAGGAAACATATTACCAAACAAAAATTGGGCTTTGCTTATCAAGAATATGAGGGTGATAGTGACATGACTCCAACACACATTGTCTAATAGGAGAAGCAAGGTAGAAGCTGGGATTCCAATTGGGTCAGGGTTGAAGGAAAGATGATTATTTTTTTACCACTAAGTGGACTTGAACTAGATGATACGTTACAAATGGGTTCATTTCCCTTGATATTTGGATCATGATAAAATATAATCTTTTTTTCTGTTAGAAAAATCAGCAAGATTACATGATAGTTTGATGTGAGGCACCTGGGCGGTTCAGTTGGTTAAGGTGGGACTCTTGATTTCATCTCAATTCATGATCCGAGAGTCATTAGACCAAGACTCTCATTGGGCTTTGGGCTGGAGCCTGCTTAAGATTCTCTCTCTCTCTCTGTCCCTCACCCTCCCCTCAAAGTAAATAGATAGACAGATAGATAGATAGATAAATTGATGTGAGTTGAGCTGACAATGCAATTTGGAAAAATGATATATGAGTCAGTAGATTCACATCACCACTAAAAACATTCACGACTTTATTGTCTTTTTCTCTAAGGGGGTTGATGGTAGTATATATATATATATTTTGCTACTCTATCTTTGTTTTGAGGGTTAAATGAGATAATAATTTATAATAGGACTTTATAAATCATAAAGCACTGTTTCCATTTTAGCAATCATAGTAGGTACATTATGCAAATAAATAGAATAGTTGTAGTAGTTACTCAAATGCAAAACAATGTTAGAATCCAGTTAAATCCTTTTTAGAAGCCAAAAAGCTTTTAGCGAACTCAAAATTCTAAGCTGATTTTCATTTATTTAAGATTTTTATAACTAGAAAATATTATAGCATATAATCACTGTGTGAATGATAGGTTGCTGCTTAAAAGCTCAGAGTTGGAAATCTGCATGTTTCAAATTGTGCTGCCTTCCCATATCATTTCTTTTTCCATCATTAAGGCAGCTTTAGCACGAGAGGCTCAAAATTGCCAATTAATTAAAACTGTTGCCCAGTTTCCTTCAGCTGCGCGTGTAACCCTGATTGAGCTCTGCAGCTGGATGAACGCAACCCTGGAATACCAATCTCATCTCATAATTGGTTGCACAGCATTGAACCTCTCAAATATGCGGTCTGATGTGCCAAACAAAGACCGGAAAGCCTCAGTTTTCCTAGACTTTTTTGGCATATTGACTTATATCACATTTAATCTTTTGGAGAGCTCTTTGAAATGAACATTTGGGACAAGTATTCTAGATTTTGACTTTCTCTGTTTCATATTGGAAACATCCTTCCTCTAGGTGCCCCAGAGACGACATCAAAATAGTGCTGCTGATCAAGATTTTCTGGCTCACTGCTAATCAGGGCCAAGAGAAAAGAAACCAGCAAAGGTTTCTGAGCAGCTCCTGGGCACGGTGTGCAAGTCTTGAGCAGTGAGCTTTGCAGTGAGCTCTAATTCCATGGTAGCCATCCCTCTTAAGGAAAGACAGCATCCTTAGGCTTCATTAGCGAAAACTGGATTACCTATTAACCTGAATTTTCTGCAGCTTGAATGTCACATTCAATTCTTGGCCCAGAGAATCTGATAAGTTACCTTTTAGTGAACATTTGTATCATGGCAGAAACTATTTCATGCTATATGCTTTTTCGCATTTGAGCCTTACATTAATTCCAGAAATAGGTGCAATTTTGATCCCACTTCCAATTATAGAAAATGAGTTTGGAGATTATAGTAATTTCTCATCTTCATCTAGGTTTCCTTAGAGCAGAACCAGAGATAAGAATTCTAGGCCAAGTGGTTTACTAAGAAAGTACTTCCAGGAGAAACCAAGAGATAAGTGGGAGAAGCAGAGCAGGGAAGTGGAGAGATCCAGAAAGGAAGAGTCTCCGAGGTGACTTTAGCCTGTGAGCACAGGGGAGCTCCGGAGTGTGAGGTAAGCCTCAAAGTTACCCAACTCTGAAGCGAGGGAACTCAATCTTTCATACCTCCGCACTGAGCAGTAATTTGTGGAGGCTCACCCTAGGGGGATGTGAACTCCTAGGTACTTTTTATTTCAGGGAAAGCAGGTTTCTAAAGTCCCAGGATGCTCTAGGATGGGAAAAAATGGGGTTGCTACTGGTAATTGGAAGAGGAGTGGTAACTCAACATTGAAGTTGCGGTAGCTCAATGAAGTTGAGAAGTGGTAACTCAAAGAAGGAGTGGTAACTCAACCAACATTATCCTATAAAGTCACATAGCAAAAATGCAGCGAGGCTGAGATTTCAAACAAGCGCCCTCTGACTCTAAAACTTGGGAATTTTCATCACTATCCTGAATGTCAGACAAAAGTGATCTGAAGAGAGGGCAATCAAGGTAATGGGGGTTCTGTATCTTGTGTCCCAGAGCAGTTGTTGACAAAAGTTAACCGTAAGTATCCTAAAATAGGGAAGATTAGAGAGAGAAAGTTGTTTTGAGTTAGTTTGAGGGCTATGAAGCCCTTGGAGGTAAGAGTTTTGAACTAGGTTGTTTCTAAGAGAAGATAGAAATTAAAGGGTATAAACTCAGGGAAATAGTTGAAGCTTGATAAAAGGAAGACTTTTAGGGCAGTAGGACTTCTCTAGTAATGGAATCAGCTGTTTCTACATAGAAAAAGTTCGCCATACTTCACATTTTCGGATGGACCTAATATCATCAGTCAAAGAGAGCCATTGCAATGAAAATTGAGTTAAGAGATTGGCTTCTAGAGGCCTTTGATTTTCTAAAATGAGGACATGATTTGGAGAAGCTGTTTGACTTGTTCTGTTCTCATTCCCGGTCATAAATGTTATGGTGCTATTATAAATGCACCCCTTTGTTTTAATGCAAAAAATTGAGTGTGCTACCTTCCATTTGAAATATGAAATTTAAAAAGAGTCAATTGCCCTGCCTCCCAGCCACCCCCCCCCATCACCTTTCCCATCACATCTGTTCCTTTGTAATAAAATCAGTCAGGAGACAGGATGACTGCTGCGTTAGGGAACTGAGTATGTGCGAATGTCCTCTAAATTGCTTAGGATAAATCTGAACTTCATGAAATTGAAGCAAGATGATTGTAAAATAGAGTTTAAAGGGAACTAAATATCGCCACAGAGAATGTGGCTACAAAATTGAGTCAAAACAACTCAAAATAACTAATCTGGTACAGACAAGTTCAATAATTAATAATCCCACTTCAGAGGAAACTGTTTGTAGGCTATCCACAAGTATTTTTACTTACGCTTTTAAGTTTTTCAAAGCCTGACACTGAAGGTCTTAAATTATTCAAATTCTATGTATTTATTTTAAAAACATTGAAAATCCTGAGAACGACTTCTTTGTTCCAGAAAGAGTTTCTCTTTTTCTTTTCAAATAAAATGTCACACCTAAATAGTCAATTATCAAGAACATTAATGGTGGTTAACCAACTCATCAGACTCAGTTCTTACCTTTTAGTACCGCTTCAGGATACGCAGAAGGAAGTGCAGAATTGAATAATTAACCAGGAACATGCAGATGAAAAGCTTCTATGTTTTCCTTTAATAAAAACAATTATCAAGGTTTTCTCAGTGACAGATTTGATTCTGATTGGAAATTTTTATTTTCTTAACCTCTCTGCCTTTTACTCTGTTTTTCTCTTACTTTCTATGCCTCTCTCTCTCTGTTCTTACCTTGCTTTCTATGTTACTTAAGGAAGAAAAACTCTAATGAAAGGATGCTTAGTTTTCTGTTCCCTAATGGAAAACACAGGTAAGCAGATTGGTGGAGACAGTTAGTGTGAATAGCAATATCTGGGAGGGGTTTTGTTGTTGTTTGTTTGTTTTAAGTAAAAATATGGTACTTTTGGGCAAGTCCCCATCTGATAAATGGCTGCCTAGCTCTTTGAAGAATCCTCTCTTCCAAGAAGTTGGTGGGTAAGATTTCCTATATTTTGTAAAGCAGGTTATACCTTTTTTTTTTTTAACTGAACATTATGTTTTTAGATTCAACCATGTTAATAGATATAGATGTAATTAATTTGTTTTGACTGCTGTGAAATATTCCCTCGTGTGATTGTATCACAATGTATTCATCCATTTTCAAGGTAATGAAACATTAGGTTGTTTCTAACTTGTCTTTTATTGACAAGGCTACAGAGACTTTCTTTTATACGCCTCCGCATGCACAGGTTGGTTTCCCAATGCTTAGGACAGGATTTTCTCCATCTAAACTAAATGGTGCCATATTGATCCCCAGTGGGGCCCCACTGACTTAGCACTCTTATGCTTGATATAAGTAGGCAACAGAAACCAGTGTGTGAGTGAAATGTCCTTTGTGAGTTAATCCTGTAATGTGCGCTAGTCAAGGAGATAACATGGAAAGATGGACTTCAAATGGCAAGACAAATGTTCTATTATGGATAATAGTCTCAGTAGTGCAATTTAGGATATAACCTAATTATAAAGATGTTTTGAACATCCATGGTGGTAGGCAAAAAAACACAATAAAAGCCATGAAACTGAGGGGAATTTTATCAAGACTGGGAAAAAAGTGAGCTAGACTCTTCATGTTGGCCTTTGAGAAGCTGTATTATTCCCTTTCTAAAAGTATTTTTGCTTTTTTGTATATAGGTCTATGGCTTATTTACTTTTACGTTATTTACTTTTACGTTATATCAAATAACGTGAAAGTATCAATCAGGCTCTTGCCTAATTTCTTCTTCTAAGGTCATAATTCCTATTGTACAGTCAGAATCTACAACACTTTTTCAATTTAGTATGTATTTATTGAATATGTATTAAGCACTACTTCTCTAGGCCCTCAAGATTGGGCAGTGAGCAAGACAGAGATGCTCCTTGTGTACACAGAGCTTATAGTTTAATGGGGGGGGAAAAGACAGTAAAAAAGAGAACACAGTAACTTCAAGTACTGTTAAGAGTATGAAGGACTTGGGGCTCCCGGGCATTCCGTTGGTTAAGCATACGATTCCTGATTTTAACTCAGATCATGATCTTAGGGTGGTGAGATTGAGCCCTACATTGGCTCCGTGATGGGCTGGGAGCCTGCTTAAGATTCTTCCTTTCCCTCCCCCCGCCCCCCTAACCCAGTGACACACGTGGGCACTCTCTCTTTCTCTTAAAAAAAAAAAAAAAAGGTGGGAAGAAACTAGAAGAGTGACTTCAGGGTCTAGGGTTCATCGAAAACATATTTATTACGAATATCTTCCATATAACAATGACATGGCATCAGTTCTTACCACTTTTGTTCAGTGTGCAAGGTACTGGAGGATGGAGGTTTTAAGCTTTTGAATTTGACTTGAGATGACCTAACAATATTATTCATATGAGGACTTTTGATAACATCAGCTGCTCATATCAGGAAAATTATTACTGCAGTAATATTATATTTATGGTGTAATAGATAAACCACATAGATATTTCAAGAAAGAAATTTATAATACAGCAGAAGAGATCACAGACCAAACATAAAAAGTTACCAGAATCCAAAGTAGCAATTGGTGGCTCTCTACTGGGAGAGGTATATCTTGAGAACTAAAGGAGTTCAGAAAAAACACATTGGGGTTGTCAAGAAAGAATTCCACCAGGTGTGATTTAAGTTTGAAGATTGATTGCATTTTGACATTGAGATTGTCAACTTGGATCTGTGTGGCATTATAATTCTCTATGAAATTAATTCATTTACTCTAGCAGCTTTTCTCTCCTTGCCTCAGATTCCATTCTGAATTCATTGGACTTCCATCTGGCATTTGCTTATGAGGCCTGATCTTCTCTTGCCTGGCATGACCTTCAGTTGTTCTTTTCTTGTCTCTTCCTAGTCTTCTGTTTTCTTTACTTCTTTCTATGGGTGGGGGGGGATGGGTGGGTCTGGAATTCCTCTGTGCTGGAATCACCTGCAAGCTGCCAGGTTCATCCTAAAATGGCCTCTCCCTTCTTTCTATTACTTGCCACAGAGATAAGCAATGTGTAGAAAAGGAGTCACACAAAGGAAAACAAAATCATAGTGATTTTCTCAGACTCAGAAAGAAAAAAAAAAAGACTGTTAGCAGCAATCTTCTTTCAGAGTTCCATTCTCAACAGCTATCTTGACAAGTTTCCTTCAATTTCATTTTATTTTGCTTTAAAATAAAGCAGAACAAAATAAAAGGACCAACAAGTTGTATTGCACTTGACAATTCAGAAGCACACTTCTATGAGTAAGAAGGTGAGTTTGGAAGTTAGTCTAAGGAAAAATGAAAAGAAAAAAGGGATATACTAGAGATTCCACATAAAGGAAAAGAATGAATAAAGTTGTGAGAACAGAACATGCAGAATTCTGAAGAATAGCAACTAAAAAATACAGGGTCTAGTACAGGAGCGTCCAAGATTTTTCTAGAAGAACTGTGAATACCTTCCAGCATAAGATTGTTTCAGGAACTAACTTTTCAAAACAAAACAAAACAAAACCCAATGTAGATTCTCATGTACTTACTCAGTATATTTATGAAGTCTGGGTAATACAGCCATCATTGCAGAACTGAGATAAAGATCTGAATTTCTGCCACTGAACAGTTTGTGGTTCCAGAGTGGAGACAGACATTCAGACAAACGACGATGGTAGAATATGACTGTTAGCTAAGGCAGCTCGGAGCTGGGCAAGAGCGCCAGGGAAGCAGGTTCTACTTAAATTTTCTTTGGGTAATTAATGTTTTATATCTACGGTGGCTTTAGAAGCTTTTGCCATCTTTTCAATTTGACATTATAATTCAAATTTCAAAGTTAGGTTCATTAATCTTCAAACCTTTAAAGAATTCATTTTGCTACAAAATGGGATCCAGTGACTTTCCCTTTCCTTCACCTTCCTTAATTCTTCTGCTGCTTTTCACAGCTTCCTTCTACCCTATTCTGATCTCTCCTTAGACCCAGATCTCTCACTCCTTTCTCCTGGTTTTATGTTCTAGGCATGGAGACAGGGAGTCCTTTTTTATGTCATTGCTCTCCGCTACCCAGCTCTAGTGCCTAGTGCGGGGTTCTGCTCCGAGAATGCTTGTTGACAAAATGCTGGAAGTGTCTAAAGCTGCCCCAGAGAGATGGTGTTATTGCAATGCTATCTTCTTATGGATTTCAGAAAGAAATCAAGGGAACTGATTAAACAGAGAATGTATTTGTACTGCGGAATCACCTCCCTGAGAATCAGTGGGAAGTAAATTACAGGAAGGAATCCTGCAGGGAAAGTTGTTCTTGATTAGACATCACTCTCACTGACCGCTCATAGGGAAGCCCAGGGCTCAGCAGTGGTACATTTTCACACAAAGCACAGGAACCACGTGAATTAGCGCTGACGGAAAAATAACCTGTTAAAGGAACTGGTTTGGGATTCTATTTTAGCAAGGACAGGAAGCCTAATGATTCATTCATGGGTCGATATTTTTGAAGGGAAATACAAACCTATCATGTGGGAGAATGCTTCCCAAGCAGTAGTTCTCTGTAGGTGTACTGATATATACATAAAAATATTTAAATTACCATTTACTTTTAATTGTTCTCAGTACAATATTCTTATATAAATGCGCATGGCTATAAAAATATGTACAAAGTAAAATGTTAAATTTCCCTTCTATTCTTCCCCTCCAAGGTAACTTTCATTAACTGGTATGTATCATTCCTGTTTTCCATTTCTCCAGATATGGCATGTATAATGGATTTTTAAAAATATGTAGAGATGAGATCATACTAAATTTGTATTTCTCTGTAATTTTTTTTTTCATTTAACATCCTTTTTTAGATCACCAAGCTGGAGATAGAAATTTAACTATACTAATATGATGTATGAGGATTTATACTGAATAAATTCAAATTCAAAGCAGAGTAGCCTGGGCTAAATTATTGGTTCTGTTGGGCCCATTTTCAAAGAAGTAATTGAGTCTCAAGTGGGGAATTCATTTGGTGTTTGGTATTTGAAATAACTTAAAACATGAACAGAGAATGGTTAATCATGGAACCCGATACAAAGGAAGCACTTAATAAATACTTGTTCAATTGTATTCAATCAATTTCTCTTAGTCTGCTGTTACAAGTGAATAGTAGAGTTCTCTTAGTTAATCTGTCTATATATTGTAAGATATCAGCATCTGAATCTGCCTTATTTTATCAATTAGTCTATAAA
Organism: Mustela erminea; assembly: GCF_009829155.1. Classification (NCBI taxonomy): domain Eukaryota; kingdom Metazoa; phylum Chordata; class Mammalia; order Carnivora; family Mustelidae; genus Mustela; species Mustela erminea. The sequence continues at coordinate 127,538,802 of NC_045616.1, forward strand.
TATTTATTGATTGCTTACTATAGTCTGTCAACAAAACTCACCCTCTATGATGAATCTTTTTTACATCAGAATTTTTGAAGGTGGGAAGGCATTCTCAAATCAATAATGTGATCAATAATAATAAGCTGTTACATTTGTAGAGTACTTTGCTGTTTACAAGACACTTTCACATAGCCTCATCCCATTTAACACTCAAAAACAGCTGTGGGAGTCTGGTATCACTCCCATTTTATACAGAAAGAAAGCGAGCCTCTGATAGTAATTGATCAGCCAAGCTGCTGAACACAGAAAAGTGAAAAAGCTGGGACTCAAACTTCCTTACTTCAAATTCAGGTTTCCTCTGGTATATTTTTTCTCATTACAAAAGTTACTACCCTATGGGACAAGCTCATTAAAAATAAAAATATCAATGGATAAGGAAGATGTGGTCCATATATACTACGGAGTATTATGCCTCCATCAGAAAGGATGAATACCCAAATTTTGTAGCAACATGGACGGGATTGGAAGAGATTATGCTGAGTGAAATAACTCAAGCGAAGAGTCAATTATCATATGGTTTCGCTTATTTGTGGAGCCTAAGAAATAGCACAGAGGACATAGGGAGATGGAGAGAAGAGAGTTGGGGGAAATTGGAAGGGGAGGTGAACCATGAGAGACTGTGGACTCTGAAACAAACAATCTGAGGGTTTTGGAGGGGCGGGGAGTGGGAAATTGAGTGAGCCTGGTGGTGGGTATGATGGAGGGCATGGATTGCATGGAGCACTGGGTGTGGTAAATAAACAATGAATTCTGGAACACTGCAAAGAAAATTAAAAAATAAATTTAAAAAAAATCAATTCATATCTGAAGGGCTGTATATATAAAGTGGGAAAGATGGTCTCTGTTGGTGTCAAAAACAACAATTTGGTACATTCTGAGGATACATGTACATTCAACCAGTAGTATATTCAAGCCCACGGGTTCTCAACATATGTTCTTTTGACTAGGAGGATCAGCATCCCCTGGGAACTCGCTAGAAGAGGAAGGTCCCCACCCTAGATCTGCGGAACCAGGATCTGTTTGGGAGCTAGAAATCTGATTTTAATAGACCCTCTAGGCTATCCTAATGCACATTAAAATTTGAGAACCATAGTTCTTTCCAGTGAACTAAAGGAAGATAAAGAAATTGTTAAGTCCAAACAACAACCATTTTGAATCTTCCTGCTGAAACATACTCCTATTGAGGTACAAAGTTGTACCTCCTATAGTGATCAAAGGACAGCTTTCTCACTTGAAATACAAGCAACTGCTCTGATACAGGTCAGAGCTTATTGCTTCCAGGTATAGTAATGAGATTTCATTTCTTTTAATGTATCCTCTATATTCTGGCTATTGTAAAAACTTTTTTGGACACCTCCACAATATATTTCTCTATTAATTCCCATTTCCCACTTAAGAATATGAAGTACTTTTGTGCCTTTTGCCGATTTAACACTGCAAACTTAAAAAAAAAAAAAAAGACAACAAACAAAACAATAAAAATAAAATTTCCTAAATCTTAAAAACACTTTAGGTAACAGTGGTTATCTAATCAAAAGTAACCATCTTGCTTTTTGAAGAGTATTATGGACTGAATGTCTGTTTCCACAAAATTCGTATGTTGTGATCCTCCCCGACAATGAGATGATAGGGAGTGGGACCTTTGAAAGGTAATTATGATTAGATGAGATCGTGAGGTGTGGTCTTCACGAATGAGATCACTGCCCTTATAAGAGTCAAAAGAGACCTGCTTCCCCTCTGATCTCTCGACCACATTCAGATGCAAGAAGTTGGCCAGTTAATTCATCCATTCACCCATGAAGTGCATTTCAGTGTCATCTTGGATAATTCCAAGTTATGGCAATTATGAATAAAGGTGCTATAAACATCCATGAGCAGATTTTTGTGTGGATATAAGTTTTTGATTCTTTCCTATTGCTCCACAATCATGCCAGTGTTTGTAGTAAATGTTTCAGATTTGACTATTCTAAGTAGTACATAGTGATATCTCATTTTTTTTTATTTTCAACTCCTTGATGAAATACAATATTGATCATTTTTGCTAAAGTATACTTGCCCTCTGAATAGCTTCTTTGGATATATGTTCAGGTCTTTTCTATTTCTTAATTGGGTTGTTAATTTATCTTTTAAGGATTTGGTCCATTTAATCTAGATTATCAAATCTGAGCATAGACTTGTTCATAGTTTTCTTCTATTATCTTTTAGTGTCCTAGAAATCAGTAGGGATGACCCTTATTTTATTTCAGATATTAGTGATTTGTATTTTCTTTTTTTTTTCCTTAGTTACCCTGCTAGAATCTTATCAATTTTATTGATACTTTAAAAAACCTATTTTTAATTTTTTTTATTTGCTTTATTCATTTCCTGTTTTCAATTTCATTGGTTTCTTTTCTAATTTTTATCATTTCTTTTCTTCTGTTTACTTTGGATTTATTGCTCTCTTTTTTTTTTTAAAGTTTCCTAAGATAGAAGCTTAGATTACTGATTTTAGATCTTTCACTTCTAATATGTGCATTTAATGGTATAAATTTCTCTTTCATACTGCTTCTCTGAATCCCACAAATTTTCCCTATGTTTTTGCAGCATTATTTACTATAGCCACGATATGGAAGCAACTCAAGTGTCCATTCATAAATGACTAAAGAAGATGTGGTATATAAAACAATGGAATATTACATAGCCTTAAAAAAGAACGAAATCTTGACATTTGCAACAATATAAATGGACCTGGAGGGTATAATGCTAAGTGAAGTAAGTCAGTCAAAGAAAGACAAATACCATATCATTTCACTCATATGTATAATTTAAGAAACAAAATGAATAAACAAAGAAAAAAGAGACACATCAAAAAGCAGACTTTAAGCTGTAGAGATCAAACTCCTGGTTGCCAGAGGGGAGATCGATGGGTAAAATAAATAAAGGGAATTAACAGTACTCTCATCTTGATGGGTACTGGGAAATGTATAGGATTGCTTAGTTGTTAAACTGTATGCTTGAAACTAATGTAACACTGTATATTAATTATACTTGAATTTAAAAAAAGAGAAGTGTGTTGTTTGATCACCAAGTATTTCTAGTTACTTTCATTGTGATCTAAGAGCAGACATTGTATGGTTTCTTTCTTTCTTTCTTTTCTTTTTTTTTTTTTTTTTTGATGCATTTAGTTATGTTTTATGGCCTAGAATGTAGTCTATTTTGATAAATGTTCCATGTGAGAAGAACTCTGCTGTTTTGGGATGAAGAAGTTCATAGATGTCAATTACATCCACTTGATCTATGGCACTCTTAAGTTCAGCTATGTCCTTAATGATTTTCTGTCTGCCACATCTGTCCATTTCTGGTAGCAAGATGTTAAAGTCTCCAACAATAATAGTGAATTCATGTATTTCTCCTTGCAGTTCTATCAGTTTTTGCCTCACATATTCTGACACTGTTGTTAGGTGTCTATACATTATGGATTATGATACCTTCTTAGAGTATTAACCCCTTTATCGCTGTGTGTAGCTTCTCTTCATCCCTGATAACTATTCTTGCCCTAAAGTCTGTTCTGCGTGAAATTAATATATCTACTTTGCTTATTTTGATTAGTGTTAACATGGTCTTTCTCCATTCCTTTCTTTAAATCTATATATGTTTTTATATGTAAAGCAAGTTTCTTGTAAGAAATATAACTGGGTCTTGTTTTTTGGTCCATTCTGACAATCTGCCTTTTATAATTTTTTTTATTTTTGAGAGAGACTGTGGCGGGGTGGAGTGAGGGGCAGAAGAAGAAAGAGAGAAAGAATCTTAAGCAGCTTACATGCCCAGCACAGATCCCTACATGGGGCTTGATCTCATGACCCCGAGATCATGACCTGAGCTACAATCAAATGCTGGACACTTAACTAACTAAGCCCCCCAGGCACTCCCTGAGAATCTGTCTTTTAAGTGATGTAGTCAGATCATTAGCATTTAAAATAATTATTAATATAGCTGGATTAATATTTATCATATTTGCTGCTGTTTTCTTTTTTATTATTCTTGTTCTTTGTTTCTATATTTGTCTTTCACACTTCTTCTTTTACTTATTTTGGTTTTACTTAGAGTTTGCAATATACCCAGTCTAGGTACACTTTCAAGTAACATTATACTACTTCATGGTAGTGAAAGTAACTTTTAATAGCAAAATATTCTTAATTCTTCTTTTTTGCCCCTTGTATTATTGCTGTCATCTGTTGTCATTTTTTCCACCTATACATATGTATATACACATTTATACATTTTGCCATTATTTTGAACCAACCTTCACCTACAAATAGAAATTTTGCTTAACCTTCATTTATTACTTCTCTGATGCACTACCTTTATTTTTGTTGGTCTGAGTCTGTGACTTATATTACTTCCTTCTCTCTTTTGAGATTTCTTACAAGGCACCTCTACTGGAAGCAAATTTGCTCAATTTTGTTTGTCTAAGAAAGTCTGTATTCCTCAAGTTCTGAAGGATAATTTCACAGAGTAACAAATACTAAGTTGGTATTTTTTTCCTTTAAACACTCTAAATATTTCACTCTACTTCTTTCTTGCTTTCATGGTTTCTGAAGTGTTGTTTGTTTGTTTTTTTTCCCATTGTCTTCTTTTATGACTTTTTGTTTATTTCTTCTGAACTTTGAACATGACATGTCTAGGTGCAGGATTGGTGTTCTGTAAACTTCCTGGATCTATGGGTTGGCATCTAACATTAATTTGGAGAAATTTTCCATCATTATTGTTTCAAATATTGCTTCTGTTCCTTTCTTTCTTCTCCTTCTGGTATTATTACATGTATGTTACACTTTTTTTTTTTAAGATTTTATTTATTCATTTGACACAGAAAGAGATCACAAGTCGGCAGAGAGGCAGGTAGAGAGAGAGGAAGGGAAGCAGGCTCCCCACGGAACAGAGTCCGATGTGGGGCTCAATCCCAGGACCCTGAGATCATGACCTGAGCAGAGGGCAGAGACTCTAACCCACTGAGCCACCAAGGCGCCCCATATTACACCTTTTGTAGTTGTTCCACAGCTCTTGAATATTCTTTACATTTTTTCCCCCAGTCTTTTTTTCTTTTTGTTTTTCAGTTTGAGGAGTTTCTGTTGTCATATCCCCCATCTCAGAGATTCTTCCCTTAGCCACGTCTAGTCTGCTAATGAGCCCATCAAAGGCATTCTTCATTTCTGTTACTGTGTTTTCGATACCCAACATTTCTTATTGATTCTTTCTCAGAATTATTATCTTTTATGTTATTAATCTGTTCTTACATATTGTCTACTTTTCCATTAAAGCCCTTAGTCTATTAATCATAGTTTAAAAATTCTTGGTATATTAATTCAACCTGCATGCTGTATCTGACTTTGATTCTGATCCTTGTTCACTCTCTCCAAACTTTATTTTTGCTTTTCATTGTGCCTTGTAATTTTTTGTTGAAAGGTGGACATGAAGAACTAGGTAAAAAGACTGCAGGAAATATGACATTAATAATATGACCATAACGTGTAGGAGGAGAGGAAGTATTCTATAATCATATGATTAGATCTCAGTCTTTTGGTAAGCCTGTGTCTCTGGATGTGAACTCTACTAGTGTTCCTCAGCTGAGGATGCCCATATGTGGAAGAGGGTGGCTAGAAGGGGCTGCCGCTAGATATTTCCCTTCCTCTATTTAGGTTAAGCTCTGAAAAAAAAAAAAAATCCAATAGTTTACACTTTCATAAAACAATTTCTTCTGAGGTCAGTCCTTGTTAAGAACAGAATGCTCTAGTTTATTTCAAAGTGGCTTATTTCCCTCTTCTCCAGCTGGAAGTAAGAGATTTTTCTCAGGTTATTTAGCAGTTTGTAAATTATGGTTCAGGTTTTTCTATCCCAGCAATAGTTTTTATGAAAGTTTCTGCTTTGGGATTTCTGCTCTAGTATGTTGTGAATCTCCGTATCTTCCTGTCTGTTCCTCCAATTTTGAGGGTAACGGTTTGCTTGGTCACCTTACTTCTCTGATGGAACTAGGAAAAGTTGATTTTTGCTTGTTCAGTTCCTTGCTTATTATTAGAATGGAGTAGTGACTTCTAAACTACTACATCCCAGACCAGAAAATTTGTGCTTTCTCTGCAGATAAAAAAAAAAAAAAAAAAGCTAACATTGAATTGTTTGCTTTTCCTTCACTCTGAATGATATTTCACTAGGGGAGCAGGTGACATAAAATTATATATCTGAATAAAGTTGTAACAATAGAAATCTGTACTATATAACATAGCATGATATAATCATGTTGCTACTTGGAAAAAGATTAATCAGTAATTGCAGTATAATTTTTAATTAAAAAGGAGGTGGGAACTAGATAAGAAAAATTAAGGATGTTCAGTAAGCTAGTGATCAAAGCCAAACATTAAATTAAAATGTTTTCTATGAAAATATGAATCTGCTTATGCAGATTATCCCACTGAATTATTCCGCCATCTGCAGAACTCATGCCTTTTTGTTTGACTCATTTGTTACAAGTAGCTTATCAACAATAGCATCCACTATTAACATAAATAAGAGATTCGCAGATGATGATAGGAAGAGACAATTGGAAAGTCATACTCTGTTAGAAAAATTAAAGAAACCAGCACCATGTTTTCACGCTATATATTGCAGTATCAATGGGATTATGCCCTTAAGAAATCCAGATGTATTCCAAAGAGAACAACAAATGTCATTCGCAGCATAGAGAATGTTGAAACATATGAAGATTTTTTTATTGATCTAGTTATAATCTTAATGCAGAATATGCATAAAGGTGGAAGCTAGTCAATGAATAATCTGCATTATTGGTTGAGGTCAAATATACAGTTATTAAGAAAATTTTAAGAAACACGTTTTTATTTAACATATATTATAAAACATGCCTTTAAAGCCTTAATATTCACAATATGATGCCTGTATTGTACATTAGCACACAAACTAAACTTCAGCTTTTATTTATATGATAATGAATTATTCAGAAGATATGGACAAACTTACCTAAATAGAGTACCTACTGTTGATTCTTGTGATCTATGTCTCTCTAGTTTGAGGCAAAAAAAGGCGTCCACAAAAAGCATCAAGAAGATTTTTGTCTTACGTATTTTGTATCTATCCATCTATTTAGTTATTCAGGTAGTTATCTGACATCTATCTTTGTTCATATATTTGAAATATTAAAAATGAACATTCCTCTTTAAGGTTCCAAATATCCTTCTACTGGAAATGAATCCATAGATTTGCATGTCAATGTAAGTTACCCTAAAGGGGAACCTGGCTGGTTTAGCTGATAGAGAATGCGATTTTGATCTTGGCATTATGAGTTTGAGTCCCACATTGGGTGTAGAGATTACAAAAAGAAAAAATAAATTAAATTATCGAATTTAAATTACCTTTAAGGAAGTCAAAACTGGGATTCATACTGGGGATGTTGGAGAGCCAGAATTTTATGCAAAACCAAAGGAAACGAGGGGGCAAGAGAAAAGACCATCACTTGCAGAGACGAGAGAGAAAAGAGTTTAGAGTGTGCTAAAAATGAAGTTATTCTGAATTTGCATTTTCTTCAGGTTCCTAAATGAAGTGAGTCCTTCCCTGGAACACTAAAATTTCTCCCATGTGCTGCCTTCAGTGTGAGCCCTGTGGACAGATGACCGCTGTCTCTTCTAGATCAACAGGAAGGATGGTGTGCTGTAGTTTATGAAAGGAAACATTTCTTTTCAAAATGGTTAATGGTTGCATCATTGCTAGAGGTGAAGTAGAGTTCATTTGACTATTACAGAATCAGGTGTAGTCCGCATTCAACGTAAAGCTTGGGTTAGAGGTCATTTTGGAGAGATTAAGTAATGCAACTTAGGCTGTCCCATGTTTCTGGGGGAAATCTAAACTTACAGTAGCTCTGGTAGGCCCCACCATTATCAGAAGTGGAAACAATAGGAAGTTTGTGAAGACTTATGTCTGCTGTTATTAACATATTTTGTTCACAAATAATGTTTTATTAGTAGCAACAGATGGACTTGGAGAAAAGTCATTACATGTGGACATAAAATCATGTTCCATACATTTCAGTTCAGCAGAGTTCATCACATCAGAAGAATGTCAAATAACTAAAATTAAACAGGTTGGGGAAACATAAGGCAGGACAACTTTACATTAAGAATAATGGGAGGGGTGCCTGGGTGGCTCAATGGGTTAAGCTTCTGCCTTCGGTTCAGATCATGATCTCAGGGTCCTGGGATCAAGCCCCGCATAGGGCTCTCTGCTCAGCCAGGAGCCTGCTTCCCCCTCTCGCTCTGCTTGCCTCTCTGTCTACTTGTGATCTCTCTCTCTCTGTCAAATAAATAAAATCTTTCAAAAAAATGGAAGATTGTTAGCCCTCCAGGGATCAAAACAGACTATTTTTAAAAAATTGAATTTAAAATTAGGCAATTAGCCTTAGGGTTTATTATTATTAATCTGAATATTCGATTGCTAGTGTCCTTCTGATTCCTGAACTCTCTAGGAGAAAAGTGAAAAGGAACATGTGTCTGCTATCCCGAAGCTAGAAAATTTGGTTAATCAAGATGGTTTGGACTATAGTTCATATATGGTCATATCAAACAGTACCACACACAGAACAGAGTTTGTAAGCAGACCGTGTCAGCAGTCCTATTCTTGGATGCAAAAGATTATAAGCCTAGCACAGAGTAAATAGTCAGTTTTGCTTACATTTTCAGAAGGCTGGACAAAAGGTTGCAAACAATATACGCAAAAGAGCTAAATTAACTCCTCAATTCAAGACAAGAAGTTCCTATATGTTTAAAGATAAAAAGGGTTTTGTAACTCTGTACATGAACTTTTCAAGTAATCAAGAACAACAGTATGTCTTTGCACACTTTGTTAATATATAATTTGTGAACACTAACATAAACATCTCTAGGTGACCTATACAGAAAATAAAGTGCACCTGTGATTTTGAAATGGAGTCTTCAAATGGGTAAAAACATCCAATTTGCACTAATAGTACACTGAAAAACTTTTTATTTTCCTCTTCGGACTTCAGTTGTAAAGCATTACTTAAGTAATTAAGTGGTGGCTATTTCAACCACAATAATGACATAGTATTGGTTTATCCTCCTCTGGTTTTCCAGACATATCAAAAGACAAATTTATTGCTTAATTTTTTAACATCTTGAAGTTCTTAAGAATCAATTGGAATAAAATTGCTTCAATCTGAGTGAGGAAGTCTCTAATTTTCAGAATTTAGTGACCCAAACATATTGTGGGAATGTTATTTTATTAGTTTAACACCTTAGAGATATGCTTCTTTGAGAAAGATTCTGAAGAGCATTAAATTTAGCAAAACTTTCCAGTGAGTTTCACCATATGAGAAAATGCACATTACCATGTATATGAAACTTAATACTTGAGAATAATTCTATCTGTAGATAGCACATTAAATCTCTCACACCAGAATTGCTATTTATGAACTAGTTGTTCTTTTAGGCAACTGATGCACTGGTTTAAATTAAATAATAATTTACCATGTAAAATGAAAGAGTTAAGTCTTCCAAGGAAGGCAATAACAAACACCTCAAAGTGTTTATTCATCTATATACATTGATATTAAAGTGTGCTCATTTAAAAAAATCAATTAATAAAGTGTGCTTGTTTTCTAAAAAGTAGCTTTTTATAATGAGGATTTTTTTTATTTGTAAGAAAACAAGCTTCTTGTACAGATCACCAGTTGGACAAGAAAATTCTGAAAAGAAAAAACCATAAAAATACATTTACATGGAAAAACAAATGAACTATAAATGGATTTCAGAAAGTGCCTTAATCTGACTGAATACGCCATGTGAAATATTTTTTAGTTTCCCAATTGGGATTGGATTTTTATGTTTCTAATTAAAGTAAACCTTCAAAGATTATGTGAAATAAGTAATTACTGTAACTATTTACTGAAAGTGCTTAGCTTTATAGAGTGGACATTAAAGTGGGCACAGAACTTTCCAGCCCCTAATTGTATTCCAGAATCCCACTCTCTTCTAGTACTACTGTGCAGATTGACCATAGATTCCCTATAGATATGGAGGCTTGTTTTGGTAGAGAATTTGGGGAAGAAAGGACTGTGCACTTGAGTTCTGTGATCATTTCTTACTTAACGTTCACAGTGAAAGTGCTTATCTATGGAAGACAGACATACACATTTTATTCATTCACTCAACAAATATTTGTTGTGTGCACCCAAAGAAACTTACTGTTTTAGGTACTAGAAATAGGTCAGTGAAGAGAATGAACAAAAATCCCTACCTGCCTCATGGAACTTATCAAATTTTTTAAGGTGATTTATTTATCTATTTATTAATTTGTTTATTTTATATATTTTAAAGATTTTATTTATTTATTTGACAGACAGATATCACAAGTAGGCAGAGAGGCAGGCAGAGAGAGGGGGAAGCAGGTTCCCTGCTGAGCAGAGAGCCTGATGTGGGGCTCGATCCCAGGACCCTGAGATCATGACCTGAGCCCAAGGCAGAGGCTTTAACCTGCTGAGCCACCCAGGCGCCCCACTACTTACGAATTTGAGAGAGAGAGAGCACATGCAGGAATGAGCAAGGTTGCAGAGAGGAGCAGAAGAAGATGGAGAGGGATAAGCGGACTCCATGCTGAGCGGGGAGCCTGACACAGGGCTTGATCTCACCACCCTAAGATCATGACCTGAGATGAAACTAAGAGTCCCATACTCAACCAACTGAGTCACCTAGGCACCCTGTGGGTCTTATAGTCTTGTATTAAGTACTGCTGTACTATCTTCTGAATGAAAACTTACTGAATAAATGGTGAAGGAACAGCCATTTGAGAAAGCCAGAAAAAAAAATAATGTGAAATTTTGCAATTATGATCATTTCTCTAATTTCATTGTAAGGAAATTATGGAGTTTCAATTAAATAATATTTTGAAGAAAAGTAGACAGTTAACCCTCTGCATTTAGGTAAAAAGCTATTCTGTCTCACACACAAAAAAATGGTTTAAGTATATTTTAATAACATACCTTATTTCCTAGGAAAATATCTAAATGAAATCAGAATCTGATAACTGTTGTTTTAGATTAGAAGCTAATATTATGTCTCTATAGCCTGTAAGTAAATTCATCTTTACTGCAGGACATAGCTTAAATAATGGGAGGACAGGTAAAGGAGTGTCCTGCTTGTCTGCTGGCGCCAAGTGGTATTCTTGAGATTAAAGGTCTTAAATCTTTCATTCACAGTGTTACAAACTGACTGTCATAGACCATTCACTGCATCCACCCTAAAGAATAGTTAAGAAGTAAGTGAATGATTGTACTCAAAATTTCTCAGGATGAGAATTTTTAAAGGCGGTGTTGAGAAAAATAGAGATGTTTTGTATATCAAAGTTCGTGTGCTTTTTTTCAGACGGAGATGCTATAATATTCAGCGTTTTCTTCCATGCTCCTCCTGACATAGAAGCAAACACATACCAAAGAAAGAATTAGTCCATGAACGTTAAAGAGATCCTATTGAAAACCATTCTGTAACAGGAAAATTTTGCTCAGTATCATAGCACACATCAAGTATTGCCTTTCAAGTTGGCTCTTATACGGAAAGGATACTCTTTTCATTTTTCTTTATAGTATAAATATAATCTTTTTCTTTCCAAGAAATAATGTCTTAAAGAACAACCAATCACTGTGCTGAGTTTGAGTGTTTTATATGAGCAGGTTTATTATAATTACCAAATGCAAGTTTATGGAGTTAAGATATATGATACTTATATATTGTAACTTAAATATGTTTATAATATCATTGTAACCAAAAATTGAAACATCATACATTTACTTTTCTTCTTGGAATAACTAAAACAAAGAATCTTAAATAATTTCAAATTTAGAAATGAAAGGAGTCAAATCCATTTTTTTAAAAGATTTTGTTTATTTGAGAAAGTGAGAGAGGGAGCATGAGTGGGGTGAGGGGCAGAGGGAGAAGCAGACTCCCCACTGAGCAGGGTGCCAGATGCAGGGCTCAATCCCAGCACCCCAGGATCAGGGCCTGAGTTGAAAGCAGACACCTAACTGACAGAGCCACCCAGGAGCCCCTAGAGTTCATTTTAAGTTGTTTTACTGAAAAAGTCTTAATTATCCTCGTTGGTAGTGATGATTAGGTGATAATGAGTTTGAACATCAAAAAAAAAAAAAAGAGAGAGAGAGAGACCAATAAAAAATGACTACTGTATCTCTGATTTCATAATTTAAAATATTAAACATTTAGAGAGTATCTTCATATTGCACCACACTAGTTTCTAATTTCTACATAATGAGAAGTATAATGATAAGTCTCAGAGAACTAAACAAACATAAGCAGGTACTTTGGTTTTAGCTGTTTGGAATATTTAACTTTTATACTTGTGTAGAAGGACGGTTGGGGCTTAGAGTCAAAAGTTGGGGGAAATTGGAAAGGGAGGTGACCCATGAGAGACTATGGACTCTGAAAAAAAATCTGAGGGTTTTGAAGGGGCGGGGGATGGGAGGTCGGGGTACCAGGTGGTGGGTATTAGAGAGGGCACGGATTGCATGGAGCACTGGGTGTGGTGCAAAAATAATGAATACTGTTATGCTGAAAATAAAAAATAAATTAAAAAAACTACTGATTTTGAGTACCCCCAGTATTGCCAACTATGTCTGGAATTCAGCTTGTTTGTTTAGGAAATAAGATATACTTTATCTCTTAGAAGTATTGTGAAGATTAAAAGAAAAAAATATGGGAGGACAATATGTAAGTTGTACGTGCTATAAGGTATGAAATATTATGGTGGTTTTCAAGTAAGCATTAAGTTTAAGTGGCCTTTGTAGATTTTAGGAAAGACAGCCATACCAGTTCTACAAGCACTGAATTTCTGACTCAATAGGTCTGAAAAATGAAGATATCTGCCTTTTAAAAAACTCCACAGAGAATTCTTTTTTTTTTTATTTTTATTTTTTAAGATTATTTATTTATTTATTTGACAGAGAGAGATCACAAAGTAGGCAGAGAGGCAGGCAGAGAGAGAGAGAGGAGGAAGCAGGCTCCCTGCTGAGCAGAGAGCCCGATGCGGGACTCAATCCCAGGACCCTGAGATCATGACCTGAGCCGAAGGCAGCGGCTTAACCCACTGAGCCACCCAGGCGCCCCTCCACAGAGAATTCTGACACCCAGTCAGAACTTCCATATTATTATTATCCTGAACTGAGATATTCTGTTATTCTGCAGTCCCAAAGGTTTTTGTTTTTTGTTTGTTTGTTTTCCCTCCACTGCTGGCAGAGGATGAGGCTGTGATTCCCTCAAACATTTCTTCTGCAGACCATCCTTAATGTTCCTAAGAGGAAGATTTGTAAAGTCAACAGAAATTATAATCCAAGGAACAAGAAATAAATCTACTCTATTCCTGGCATCTGGAAATAATAACTCCCCGAAAGCATAAAAATTCTCAAGATCTTTCTTGCAATATTGAAGAGTGAAATTCCATTTTTAGAGCTAGAGTGGTTTAATAATCAAGAACGTAGATATCCAATATGGAAATGGGATAGAATACAAAAGTACTTGTTTAGATCAATTCAATATCTGCCAGGTCAAGTGGTTTATCTCACATAAATTATCACTTTTCACTTGGAGATAAATAATAATAAAGTATGAAAAACTCCATCGAATAATGAATACTGTTATGCTGGAAATAAAAAAAAAAAAAAAAGAAAAACTCCATCGATATGAGAAACTCCATCAAAAGAGTTATCAACTCCATCTAGTCATTTGGTGTCCTAGAACTCTCCCAAACCAAAAACTTAATGAACATATCACTCATTTTTATATAACTAGTTAGCATGAGCAAAATGAAGACAGAGGTACTATGACTTTTTTCCAACTTTTGTGATGTGGTTTTTTGTAAGTGAAAATTTGCTTCATTAGAATGACAAGTAAAACTCAGATGTTCAAAATTTCAAGAGAATCATACCATCAACATTGCTTCAGATGCTGGCAATTAAGGGTTTTCTTGGGGGGTGTGGAATAGGAAATTATAGTAGATAAATATTTTCAGTACAAAATAAGAAAAATAAATGAGACACAATCCCCATTTTCAAGAAACAGTCTACTGGGGGTGCTGGACAAATGAAAGGATCATTATGATTTGCTGTTATAAGTGCTATAAATGGGGTGCCTGCGTGGTTCAGTCCTTAAGCATCCGCCTTTGGCTCGGGTCATGATCCCAGGGTGCTGGGATCGAGCCTTACATCAGGATCCCTGCAGGGAGCCTGCTTCTCCCTCTCCCCCTTGTGGTCTCTCACTGTGTCTCTCTCTGTCAAATAAATAAAATCTTTGGGAAAAAAAAAATGCTGCAAACTAAAAAGTATTCCATGTTGTTGCAGAACATAGGAATGCCTCCTAATATTCATTTGAAATTGAGATGGTCAGAATACACTCTTAAGAGGAGGTAATGTTGAAATTTTCTTCTTATATGACAAAGAGATGTCCAGATGAAAAGACTAGAGAGGGAACAAAAGCAGTTCAAAAAGAGAGACCCATGATTGTAAAGGCATGGAGGAGGAGGCAAGAGAGAGAACTTGGTGATTTAGGGGATGGATAGAATTTCAGTATAACTTGAGTATGAAGTGAAAAGGAAGGGATGTAGGGCAAGTTTGAGAAGGGTCTTATGTAGCATGCTAAGGAACTTGGGCTTGTTCCTGGAAGCTGTAATAATCCCCTGAATGATTTAAAGATGCATGTCTTATTTGTGCTGCAAAGAAACTCATCCATTAATTGAGTTTTTTTTAATCATTCATCATGCCGACTGAAGTTGCTGAATTTAATAAAGGTCATTTAATGTCAGGGAAAGAGTGTTTCTTTGGGGGGGGGAAGACCATTGATCATTTGAATTCCTATGTAACACCGTCATTTTGCAGTTGGCAAATGTTAGAATACTGTCACTCCCAGATGCATACATAACTGTAATCGATGTAGATAAGCCATCAATGTAAAATAAAAGAAATATCTTATTCTTTCTCCCTAACTGTCCATTCCAAATGCAAGCAAATCATCCGGTTGCTAAATCTAGAGTTTCAATAATTTGATACTTCTGTATTTGAAACAGTTGCAATGCCATATAAGGTTTATTACTCCCTAGCTAAAACAAATCCTTGGGATTAACAAAATAAACTAGACAGAAATCAGCTGAAATGTTTAGTTCCTTTGCAAGAAAACTCAAAAATTAATAGCTGTTTTTATCAATGTATTCCAAAAAATAACTGGACTAAACCAGAAGTTGGTAATATTTATATTTAGTTTCTTAGGTTTAAATGTTCCTAATAATTTCATTCATATTAAGATTTTGTTTAGCATCCTTTATAATATAAGAACATACTTTCTTAGAATTCACATAAAGGTATATTATAATGTCTTCACCTCCATTTTAATGTGACTAAAATACATAAGTGATATGTTTATAGGCAAATACTGGACAATTAAGAATAGATAATGCATTATAATTTTTTTGTATTATAACTTTTAAAATCTGACACCAAAAGCAAAAACAAACAAGGCAAAAATGAATAAGACTACATCATACTAAAAAGCTTCTGCATGGCAAAGGAAACCGTGAACAAAATGAAATGGCAATTAACTGAAAGTGAGAAATTATTTGCAAATCATATATCTGATAAGGGGTTAATATCCAAAGCATACAAAGAACTCATGCAATTCAATGGCAAAAAACAAAAACAAAAAACAAAAAACAAAAAACAAAACAAAAACGAAACTGGTTTAAAAATAGGCAAATGTGGGGCACCTGGGTGGCTCAGTGGGTTAAGCCTCTGCCTTTGGCTCAGGTCATGACTTCAGGGTCCTGGGATCGAGCCCCACATCAGACTCTCTGCTCAGCAGGGAGCCTGCCTTCTCCTCTCTCTCTGCCTGTCTCTTTGCCTACTTGTGATCTCTGTCAGCCAAATAAATAAATAAAATCTTTTTAAAAAATAATAAAATAAATAAATAAATAAATAAATTAAAATTGGCAAATGATCTGAATAGACATTTTTTCCAAGGAAGACATACAAATGATCAACAGGAATATGATAAGATACTCAACAGCAAATCAAAATCCCAGTGAGATATCACCTCACACCTGTTAAAGAGACTATTATCAAAAAGACAAGAAATAACAAGTGCTGGCAAGGATGTGAAGGAAAAGGAAACCCTTGTGCACTGTTGGTGGAAATGTAAATTGGTTCAGCCACTGTGAAAACCAGTACGGAGTTTCCTTAAGAAATGAAAAATAGGGGAGCCTAAGAGGCTCAGTTGGTTAAACATCTGCCCTGGGCTCAGGTCACAATCCCAGGGTCCTGGGATGGAGTCCTGTGTCAGAGTTCCTGCTCAGTGAGGAGTCTGCTTCTCCCTCTCCCGCTGAACCTCCCACCTGTGTGCTCTTTCTTTTTCACTCAAATGAATAAATAAAAAATCTTTTTAAAAAATTAGAAATAGAACTGTTGTATGATCCATAAATTCCACTTCTAGATGTTTATCCAAAAAAGACCTCACTAACTCAAACAGATATAAGTACTCCATGTTTTTTATAGCATTACTTACAATAACCAAGATATGGAGAAAATCTAATAGTCCATTAGTGGATGAATGGACAAAGAAATTATATATGTATGTATAATTCATCCATAAAAGAATCTAAAATCTTGACATTTGTCACAACATGGATGGATCCCAAGGACATTATGTTAAGTGAAATAAGTCAAACAAGAAAGACAAATATCATATGATCTTTCTTATATGTAAAATCTAAAAACAAAAAACTAAAAGTAAGCCCATAGTTACAAAGAATAGATTGGTTGTTGATAGGTGTGGGGTAAAGGTAAAGGGGGTATACATTTATTTAAAAATATAAAAATCTTAAGAAAAAATTTTAAAGGAATCTGAGTTATAGATGTATGACATGACTTCATTGAAGGAAATGGGCAGGATATATTATGTAGCGTTTATTTATTAATATTTTAAACAATGCAAACTCATAAAACATTCTGCTCATACATTTTCTAAATAAATTTCTTTGCATGTTCCAACTAATAAAAAAAAAAACTTTTATTAGAACTGGAGAATGCAGTGTAGGAAAATCACATGGGTCAGTGTGTTGAAGACAGGGATGAACACAGGTAGTGTTAGAAGTCGATACTGGGAAGCACTAGTAGGATCTTGTCCAAGAGAAAGAGCTTGAATATACAAAAACTTCATGCTGTTTAAGGATGTGTCAAAACCTCATTCCTTTTTATTCCAACACTATCATTCATCCAGCAGTTAGCAGAATGCCTAGCATGTTATGGACCACGAGTAAATATGTAATGAATGAGTATATGCATATGTAAGTATTCAAAGCTTCATGGAAAGCCTGGAACCCGTAGAGTGCTCATTCCATTGAACTCAAGGACAGATCCTCCCCCCAAAAAATCATAGATTCAAAGTCTAGTAAATCAATCAATGCTACCAAAATATTAAAATGCTTCTATCCATTTTCTTAATTGTATACAATAGAATACAGCAATAGGAACATAGCTGTAAAATTGTGAAATCTAGTAATGATACAGACTAGTAAATTAAAAAGTAGTTCACTGAACAGTACTCTCAGGTAGATTTTTCTGATGCTATCCCACAAAATTCTGCATCCTAACTTTGAAGAACCTGCATTTTGAATGTAAGACTTCACACAAAGAACTAGTATAAAGAGGTATGTAGGTTATGGGCATCCATATCACAGAGGAGATTTTAAATGGGTTCAGTAGATTGGGCCTTATGGCCTTCTCTCAACTTAAAGTGATTAATCAGATGTGATATAATGACTGGGATAATCGGTGTCTATTTGGCATGACTTCTGGGGATATGCTGGATATTTTCTGTCTGTCCCTTCAGATCTATTCTTCACCTTATCCTGTGCCCCAGAGGTTGAACTCTATAATCTTCATCAGTTTGGGTTCTCCTGACCCAAAATGGTGGGTGGAAAGAGAGAAAGGTCAAGGAAATTATTTCCTTCTTGTTTGTCCTCAATTTGTCAGTGACTATGTTCTTCTACAGGCCACACTTTCTGCGAGGCAGTCCCTCCTTCCTTACAGTTACAGCTGTGGTGCTTGCCAGGTCAAGCTCCCTCCACTTACCTCTTCAGGCCTAGAGATGGGTAAGGGTCTCTGATATGGCTGCATCTGGGGTGCTATCCCCTTCCTTGTTGATGCTGTAAACCTCAGATCTCTGCAAATAGTCTCTTTATTAAACTTCCTCTAATAATCTTCTTCAAGTTTGCTATTAAATTAATGGCTATTAAATTGAGATAAATACTTCAAACCATTTTTAGGTAATTTGTACCTCCCTCGTTGTCTCCCTACGTTGAACACATTTTCTGAGCAACCATAATGCAAAAACCATTTTTGGTTCTAAGGACTAAGCTTAACATTTTCCACTGAGATTTGCTGGAGCAAAATTTGTTGTCCGTGTAAGTTGCTTATGAAAGGATTTAACTTTAAGCTCTTTTGAATGTCTTTATAGATTCCTAAGAGTTCTAAAAAAAATCCTTGGAGGATTTTCTTGGCTTTCTATTTGTTTGTATCAAATTAAGAATCCAGAAGACAATCCATAATCGCTCATCTGTGGGGCAATCAGGGCACATTTCAACATGTCTGTGATCAGCTATTGAATGAGAGAGAACATCTCTGACATGCCCTCTCTGCCTCAACTACCTTGATAACTGTTTTTGTCATTCCATTTATCCTAAGACACAGGGCAGCAATATCGAGGCAGTTGAAGAAGCAATAATACCTTTAAACTATTTTTCAGGACAGAGATTCAGATTATCATTAGCACATAACAATGTTATATGCATTTGGTGCTTAAAAGGAGTTCAGGAAAGACTAGTACCAGTTGAGCGTATCATAAAACTCTTCATAAAAAAAGCAATGTTTGAGTTAAATCATTAATGATATATATTTTATTATTCCTATGAATTTAATTGTAATTTTATTGGTTATATATAGGGTAAAAAGCATTATTGAAAGGGCCACTATAAACAAGCACATCAAGATGAGTAATATAAATATAAAGAGCGTTCGGGGGATAGAAGTCGAATGGACCAGTTAAAGTAGAGGCTTATTTTAAAAGAGTTTTCAGAAATACTTGATAGACTGAAATCAAATTAATAGGTAAAACAATTGAATATTTTTGAGTCAGAGTGTGACAAGAACATTGGTGATGTTGCAGGAGTTTACTCTAACAATACTGTACAAGATGGATTGAGGTGACAAAGAGTAGGCCTGGTGCAGTAGTCTGTGTATGAAATAATATGGTCTGAATTGGTCAAGTTGCAATGAGAGGTTGAATGGGAAGAAAGTATCAAGTAAGAAATAGGTTATAAAAGAATTACTAAAATTCAGGCAAATGCAGATGGTTTTAATTTCAACCCTCTTAATACTCTAGCTAAGCCGTGTAGACTTTTCATTACTATGTTAATTTATTTTCTGCATAGATGACGTTCCTCTTTTGTAACTACATTTCATAAATTTAGTATTTCTGGAACCATTTCCAAATTCCATCATATAGTAGAAAAAAAAACAACAAAAAATGATTACCTAATTTATATTACCTGCGGTCTTTGGCTTCTCTCAAAAAAAGCCTAAGCCAATCACTTTGGCTGCACAAATATTGATGCTCAGTTGTATGGACAAAAGCTACATTTACTATAGGGGTTGCAAAAGACAAAAATTACATCATTAAACTCAATGGAATGCTAATAACCTCATCTTCCCTTTAACCTTATTTTGTATATATACTTACTTCTTTAGGCCTTACTGTTAAGAACATACTACCACTACTACTACTGCTGCTACTACTAATACTGTTAAATAATAATAATAATATATGATGATTTTGCATAAAGAAATCAAAATTCTTTCTCAAAAGTAGAAGGGCTGTCTATATTTTGAGGACAAGGAGCCCACAGTTTTAAATTTTTTAGTTTCCCAGTAACACTGAACACAGGATATAATGAATGCAATAGTTAATTACAAATTTTGTTAAATAGTAAGATAATCATAAACTAGATAAATTAACATCTAGTAAAACCACATTAGATTTATATATTTAAAATTTTATCAAGGATATTTCTCCAAAGTATGTGAAGAGCTAGAAATTAGACAAAAACACAAAAACTCAATTTTAAACTTATCATAAACCTTATAGTCCAGCCATTCTGTTGAAACTAAACAGGAAATTTAACACAGATCATCATAGACTTCTCAGGATCTGACCTTATACCCATGAATGTCCTCATTTTCCTAAGAATTTTTCATTATATATTTGACAGAAGAGCTATCAACCTCCAGGGAAAAGTAGCTCTTTGGAATTGGGCTAAGATAGTATTTCAAATTTCAAATTTCCCATTATTTGTTATTACTAAACTTTCTTGGAGAGTTCTGGCAATGCTTGCTGAAACAACACAACAAACTACTAGTAATGTGTTGAGTACTTCCTGTGTCCTGGCAAGTGCTTCCTCTTTATAAAAATGGATTTGGAAGACTTCCTGGGTTGTGCTTTTGCACTTTGAAGTATGAGGCTGTATCCAGGTGCTGAATGGGATGACACAGTGTATTCACAGAAAGCTGAAAATGCATTCTCTCTGCCTTTTCCTTCTCCCTTCTCAGTGCTTATAAATCATGTTGTAAGCTGATTGCCATAGAGCATATGATTTTTAAGACAAATCTGAAATTTTACACAGTTGTTGATTATCTAATGTAAGGCTCAGGAGAGGACTGGTGAGAAGCCATATTTATTTAAAAAATGAATGGCTTTCTTTGTCTTTTTTTCTGGGAAACATTTGTTGATAATGTCCCTAGAAATGTAGTTTCCCTGTAAAAATATATCTACTAAATGGAAGGCCCTTTGATGACATTTTGTGTCTGGATGACTAACATTTTTCCAATATGTTACTGGGTTGTTTAAAGCAATAACTTTTTTTTTAATCTTTTAAAATATGTATTGCTAAGTTGTTTAATCCTAAATTGTTTTGCACCTCGTTTTTGTCCCAATAGGAACAATAATTCACACTTTTCTTGTGTCATCAAAAGAACATAATTTTGGAAGAAATTTAAAGGTCTGTACATACATTGTTAGGTATATCTGTTTATTGCACAGTGAATGAACAGTGACTCTACATCAGTTACTATATATTTTAGGAGGGTTAAAGTTTTGAGTGAGCTATGATAGTGAAGGATATAATCGAATACTGTAATTTGGAAGAAAATGGATTAATGTTTATTCAATAGAGAATCTGCCCATATTACCCCAAGGTTGCCCTTGATGAAAAGATAGGTAATGGAATCCATGATGGAGGTGTCTAGCAGGAGTTAATGGTGTTCAAGAATCCCCAGGGACAGTAAAGGCAAAACTTTGGTCTCAAAGAGGGTGGGGAAATTCTGGGACATAAATCAATGAAGATAATTAACTGGGTCATCTGGGCTCCAATACCACCCTAAATCATGACTTAGAGGCCATTTAGGCATGCTTAACCCCAGATATGTTTGACAGTACAGTGGATTTTGGGAAGTTGGAGAACCTAGATCCTAGGATTGCTGTTACATGACCCAAAGTTAAGCTGTAATCCATAGTTGTTGCGAGTTTGCTAATACACCTTGTAAACTTCAAATTCATTTTCTCCACTGAGGATATAAGATATAGCTATAAGCAGCTGGAGAAAGCAAAGACAGCACAGATGGAACAACAAAAATAATGCCTATCATGTAATTTAATGACTACTGTATTAGGATGGAATCAAATAATAATTAGAAGGCAACTTTTCCTTCCTTTGGAAATATTGTTGGGGGAGTCCAACATCTAAACAAAGCAATTCATCTAAAAGATGTAAAATATTTTAAATGGCGATAATCAATTTTACACATTAACAATATATAGTCAAAGAACAAATTTTTAAAATTGTGTTTAGAATTTTTATGGGATTGTCATTCTTGCCATTGCCACATTCAACCTCAAAACCACATAGCCTTTGTAAAAGTTGTATGCTTTTGTATGCATATATGTAAAAAATATATGCTGTCTACTGTCTTTTGCTTGCTGTCTTCTGTTTCATTTTTCATCAATACACATCTTAGCTTCCACCTTCTATAAGTATTCAATTTGGTAAGAGTTTTGAAAAGGTTCCAGGGAAGGATTTTAGATGGAACTGAAAGAATATGGAAGATAGTACCTACACAGAATGGATGATCTAGTCAAAAGGAATATTACTTGTGTTCTTTTGTGAAAAAGAAGAAAATTATATTGGACATACAACAAGAAGGGAAACTTTAACTTTATTAGAACTTAATTGCCATGGAGCTTTAAAGTCAACAATTATTTTTTAGATTGATTAGTAACATGGTCAGAAGTACAAATTGAGCTTATGGTATATAGTTTGGTTATATTCTGTAGTCTCCAAGCTTAAATACCACACCCTGTTCTTAGAGGAATATGTTGATAGAACATTTCATAAGAGCATCTTTTATTAAATTGTGAAAGGTATACACACACACACACACACACACACACACACAAATTAGCTTATTAAATCCAAATGACAATGTCAAATATGTAGACAGTACTGACAATGATAAAATAATAACAATAATTATAAAAATTGTCAAAATTTGAATGTAAAGAACTGGCTTCAACAATTGATCTAGCATTGAATTACAATGCCTGAACTTAGACACTTACATCATTTTACAACTAGAAGGAGACCTAAAAATATTCATCTAGCCCTTCTATTTTTCAAAAGAAAAAAGACACGGATAAGTAAGCTTCCAGAATTACCATATATAGAAAGCAATGGAATCAAAACTAGATTGTAGATCTTCTGATTCTCATCCTGGAGCCTTTTCTCCATCAATCTCATTTCTCCTCTTTCTACCAAAGATCTCAATATCCCAGAAAATGGTTAAACTGTGGTGCTTTCGTCCACCGCTAATATGGATCAAAGGTCTTTTGCTTGCTGTCTTCTGTTTCATTTTTCATCAATACTCATATTTTGGTCAACATTTCATCTTTTCTTTCCCAAACATAGGCTGCTAATCTAAACAAATGAGTCCCAATGTCACTATCTGCAGAGTAGGTGGCTTTTATAAATGTTTTATAACCTTCTAGATTTTCAGGTTGAGATCATTAAACTCTTTAAAGCCCTGATAAGAAAAGTAAAGCAAGAAAATGTTCTCAATTATTTTTAAACATTTTTTTTGGTAAAATATACATAATATAAAATTTGTCGTTTTAATCTTTTTAAGTGTAGAAGTCAGTGGTGTTAATTATATATAGAGCTATACAAGCACTACCATTATTTCTAGAACCCTTTCATCACCCCAAAATGAAAATCTGTATCAATTGAGCAGTAACTTTCTATTTCTTCCTTTTTCCAGTCCCTAGTAACCTCTAAAGTATTTGTTGTTTCTATGAATTTATCTATTCTATAAAAATGAGATCATACAATATGTGTCCTTTTGTGTCTGGCTTATTTCACATGGCATAATGTTTTCAAGTTTCATCCATGTTGTGCATCACAACTTCATTAATTTTAATGGTTGAATAATGTTCCCTTTTATCTATATGTTACATTTTGTTTATCTATTCATCTGCTGATTGACTTGATTATTTTTGAAATCTGGAAATGTCATTCTCTGATATTGTATCATTCCAAAGCCAATATCAAAGTCAATGTCTATTTGGTGTAGCTTATTACCTGAACTTTGGGAAGATACAGGCTAAAAATAAAGTTAATGCATGGTGTACCACTATCAGATTATTCTGTAATATGTCATTGGAAATCAGTTCACATTTTCTATCAAGTAAGTCACAAAATGGGGCTACTATCAATTTATTGATATTGTCTATATACATTTTATTTTGAATGTTATAATTTATGTTACTTAAATTAATTTTCATGCTAGTTTAGAATTATAATCAAGAAAGACAATAACTACTCTCTTTAAACATGTTAGGTTCACAAACCCTATGAATATGTCATAAAATTTGGTAACACAAAGGCACACACACAATTTTGCATATGATACTGTGTTTCATGGAAATCCAAGCCCTTCCAAAATTAGCATTCTAAGGTAAAGAATTCTTTAATCTTGATGAATATTTGACCCAAAGTTCTGAGAGGTAGAGTTAGGAGTTGCAAATGACCTTCCAACTCATTTTTTGTGCATACTGCCACCCTCAGAGCTCCACCAGAACCCTCATATGCTTAAAGTTCATGACTCATTATGTTGTGACTAATTATTCTATTATGGTAGTTTTTGTTTTCCCTTTTAAATTGCAAACATTTATAGTAAACAATCAATACTCATATTTCTCCTAGATTTTTCATGCTCTCTAACACACATGATTTTCAATAAAAAATATTACATATTTTATTACATTTACTAGAAAGTTTAAAACAGGGATATAATACCTCTTTTCAGTTTTCATAAATGCCTTTGCTCTTTTAACAATGATGTTTTAACACTTTATGCATAAAAATATTCCATAATTTTTTGTTAGTTTCATTTAATTTTTGTTTAGAAAATAAAATTATTTTCTTGGTGTTATGAGTGGACAGCTTCCTATAATTGGAAAAGAAATGAAGAGGTCATGTGCCATTTTTGTGTCTTTCAGAAGAATTATACTTGAAGCATCAAGTATAACTTAGCTGATATTTTTCAATATGGGTCTAGTAAATATTTCTAATATTGTTAAACATTTTAAAGTACTTCCAAAGAAAGCAAGAAAGTGGTTTCAATACTTTTAGAGAAAAGTTAATTCACAAAGGAAGCTTGTGTTTTATGAGGCTTTCCTGAATTACAGAAATTAAAGATGGAAGGCCCTATTAGGTCATTCAGTTCGTTCCCTTAAGAGTGCAGAATTGCTCCCTGAAGAATATGCACTAGGGCTTTTCTGGAAAGGAAACATTAAAACTCAACTGCAATTGAGATAGTAAATTTGTAATTTATGCACAATAAAGGTTTTTCTCCTCAGATATTAATACTACTGCATATTTTAAAATCTGGCTAAAGCATTAATAAAGTGATTAGCAAAAGTCAAGGAGGCCATTTGTTAGTGTACTTCCTGATGAAATAAAAAGCTCTTTAGGCAATTAGTTTGGAAGGAAATGAAAATGAACCCCTAATTCCTCCTCCTTATGCCACCCATCTAAGGGGTTTTTTATTCCTCTTTGTTCCCCAAAATACAATTTCAGTGTTCTGTAATTAAGGGGTAATGGTTCCTACTTGGGAAGTATCATGAGTAGAAAATTTCTGTTAATTTCTCTTGTTTGAGCATAGTTTCTATGCAAACCTCCTAGAAAGAAAGCATTCAGCACATTACTTTGGAAAATTCAGAAGGTCACCTTTGGAAGGATGGAAGTTGTTAACTCTGTTATATCTGAAAAAATAGTTCTTAGCCTCAAAAACACTTACCCACCAATGTTTATAGCAACAATGGCTACTCACCAAACTGTGGAAAGAACCAAGATGCCCTTCAACGGACGAATGGATAAGGAAGATGTGGTCCATATACACTATGGAGTATTATGCCTCCATCAGAAAGGATGAATACCCAACGTTTGTAGCAACATGGTTGGGACTGGAAGAGATTATGCTGAGTGAAATAAGTCAAGCAGAGAGAGTCAATTATCATATGGTTTCACTTATTTGTGGAGCATAACAAATAGCATGGAGGACAAGGGGAGATGGAGAGGAGAAGGGAGTTGAGGGAAATTGGAAGGGAAGGTGAACCATGAGAGACTATGGACTCTGAAAAACAATGTGAAGGTTTTGAAGGGGTGGGGGGTGGGAGGCTGGGGGAACCAGGTGGTGGATATTATGGAGGGCACGGATTGCATGGAGCACTGGGTGTGGTGCATAAACAATGAATTCTGTTACACTGATAAGAAATAAAAAATAAATAAATAAAATTGGCAAAATTTCCTGGCAACACTAAAAAACAAACAAACAAACAAAAACAAAACAAAACAAAACAAAAAAAACCACCAAACTACTATAACACCTAAAAATGTAACCATAGGATTTATTTCTTAGGTTAATTTTTTCTGGCATATTTTTATAGAATACTAGTCTTGAACTTTTTCTGGCATATTTTTATAGAATACTAGTCTTGAAACAATGGTTCCATGAAAAAATTTGGGAAATTTGCTCTCTTAGAGATATGTATTTGGCCATAAGTGACTTAAAGACTGAAATCACAATAAAGTTGCCTAACTTTGAGAAGTTAAATACTTAACTCAGAAAGTTTTTATTCTATGACCATTTATTAGTGATCATGGCATATACTTTCAAAAACACTGTTCAGAGTCACCAAGATGATTCCTTTAAATTATAAATATCTTAGGCAGGATAACATCCATTGTTTATCTATCAGAGATTTTGTCTGTAGTATGAATCAGTACCTCCTTGAGGTAGGTTGTTTGTTTTATATTTGTGGTATTCTAGAAGAAAGAACTGAAGGAATAGCAAGCTATGAAAAGGACTAGTTTTTGAGTATGAGCATTGTCCAAAAATTTCTTATTCACTTGTTCAGCTGCCATCTATCCTTAACCTTTACATGTGGTTAATGTGGGCCTTTCCTTGGAGAGCTATTGACTGCCTTGGGCAATGCCATTCTTAATTGGTCACATAGATTCTAACTTTCTAACTTCCTTAAGGTTAAAAAGTCTCATGAGCATTCTCTTTACAAAGCAGGTTTCTTGTTTTTCTTTGTTTTAATTTTGAACTGTGATTAAAGGAGAATCAGCACAGTGAACCACTTTCCATGGCCAACCTTCAGTGTTCTGCTTTCAGTTTGGGCAGATCAGGAACCAGAAGAAACAATTAGTTAAACTAGTTCTCTTTCTTTGCCTAGATCCACAGTAGCCTCTGGATTCTGCACAATATGATAACCTCTTTGGTTCTCAGTTTCACTATGTGAAAATTAAGAAGCAAGAATGGAAAAAAAAAATGACTTTTGTGATTCTTTTCAGATGTGTCTATGACTAAAACACATACAGATTAATTCTAGAATATAGGCATAAGAAAACACAAATTCTTAATACTGTCACTATAACTAGTTGTATGATGTTATAAACTTTACTTATTTTTTGGTGCATTAATGCCCTCAACTATTCAGTGAGAAACTAAAAATTGGTAAGAACATCTTCAGTTCCTAGAATTACTAAATTCCTCTCTCTGGTTTAGAAATTGAGTTTTACTTGTTTCTGACCAAAATGAAGAAACAGTGACTAGCCTTCCCTTCCAGAATGAAACAACAATAATAAAAAGACAAAACACATGAAATAAAACAGTAGTTTTCAAGATACCTGACACTACACAACAACTTATAGAAATCCTTAAGAGACAGAGAGTGAGGTGCACCTTATGATCATCCAAGCTTTTTATCTTCAGAGAGACTCAAGGCTGCACTACAGGGAAGGGAAAACCATGGGGAGTCTGGAATTGAAGAAACAGAGCAGCAGATCTGGGAAGACCAAGGGAACAAGAGTTCATAGGGCAAGTACTGGAGAGAACACTAGACAGAAAAAGAAACTCAGAAATTTATAGAGGTTACCTAAATATTTAGCATCATGCTGATCAACACACGTATATAAAGAAACTACTTGTGGCTAAGTAAAAAACGACCTAAAAAGTTTCAAGAGTAATAGCACTCTACAGTTCATTCAGGGCCTGGAGAATGCCTGTTTCTACCATAAAACCTAGAAAACTTTATAATTCAAGGGGCTCTGGGGCAAGTACTCACTAAGATCTTGCTGAGAAGTGGAGGATAATTATCCCTAAAACAAGCACTGAGCCACACCTACCTCAAAAATTATAAAATGAAACATTAAGATGGTAGCAGACAAGACCATCAGAACCATGATTTTAACTGCATTTTATACGTTCAAAAGTTAACTAGAGATTATGGAAGATATAAAAAGAACCAAATCAAATTTTTGCGATGAAAACTACAAGGGGTGAGATTTAAAAAATAATAATAAACTGGATGTGATTAACAGCAGATTAAGTATTACAGAAGAGAAGGTTAATGAACATGCCAATAGAAACCATCCAAAATGAAACACAGAAGAAGAGAGAATAAATTTCAAAAATTAGCACAGCCTCAGTGCCCTAAAGGATAACTTCAAGCCACCTAATATGCATGTGCTTGGAGTCCCTGAAGAAAACGGGGGGGGGCGGGTAGGAAGGAAAAATTTAAAAAAATATAATGGCCAAAATCATTCTAAATCTGATGAAAACAATAAATCCATGTATCTAAGACAATGAACTCCAAGCACAACAAACACCAAAAAAAAAAAAAAAAACTACACTAAGGCAACTGATAATCCAAGTACTCATAAATGGTAAGAGAGAGAGCATCTTAAAAGCAGCCAGAGGAGGAGAAAAATGATATTATATACAAAGGAACGAAAAGGAAGAGAGCAGTTTTCTCACTGGAAACAATAAAAATGAGCAGATTGTAGAGCATCTTTGAAGTACTGAAAAACAAATTTGTCAACCTAGAATTCTATTCAGCAAAAATATCTTTCAAATACTAAGGTAACACAGGCAAGTGAAAGCTGAAAGAATGGAACCCCGGCAAAACTGCACTGCAAGGAATGTTCAAGGAAGTTGAAGAAAATGATATAAGATGAAATACAGATGAGTAATTCTCGATGAAATCCTCTGCGGAGCTATACAAAGAAATGAAGAATACTGGAAATGACTTCCAGATAAATATAATAGATTACTGTTTTCTTATTACTTAAATCACTTTAAAATATAATTGTCTAATCAAAAAATATATTTTAGAATTTATAATATAAATAAAAAGAAAAAGCATACAAGCTGGGAAGATACATGAGGTAGGAAAATATTACTCTAAGGCAGCTTGTGGTAAGTTAGATAGGCACTACACAACCTAACGGAATTAACAAAGAGCCATAATTAATAAACCAAGAGGATAAAATGACATCATCAAAATACCCAATGTAAGAGAAGCCAGATAAAGAGAAAAGAAGAAATAAAGAAGAAATGAGATGCATTAAATAAATAGGAACATGATGTATATAAACATAACTATATTAGTAATCACCTTAACTCTAAGTGGTTTAAACAATGGATCAACAGGTATTGTCAGATTAAATACAAAAATCAAGGCTGTATGCTGCCTATAGAAGAGCACTTAAAGAGCACTAAAAATATAAGGAAGCAAGTAGATCAAAAGGTGTAAAAGAAATTATACTTGTGTCCACCCTATTAAAATGAAAGCTTAGAAAAGCTATATCCATATATGACAAAGTAGATTTTAGACCAAAGAATATTTCCAGGATTAAACTGGTCATTTTGTAATGAAAAGGTATCATCAATTCATAACAGTCTGAAACAATCATGTGCCCAAGAAAAGAGTTTGAAAATATACGTTAAAAAACCTGATAAAACTGCAAGAATGAATAGATAAATCCACAAGTACAGTGATAGATTTCAAAATTGCCCTTAATAATTGATAGAAGGGGTAGACAAAATGTCAACAAGCATGTGATAAATTTGAACACTTCCCACTATCTTAATATTTGTAAAACGCCCATCCAGTAACAGTAAAATACACATTTTTAAGGTGCACGCAGAAAATATTCTAAGAAATTGAATTTTGAACAATTCAGATTTAGATCTTACTTATTAAGCTGTTTTAATGTTTGCTTTTAAATTTTTAGAGCATTTCTTTGAAAAATTAATTTGCAAGCATTGATGCTGCTTTGTTAATTGTAGAAAGGAAGTCTTCTAAGTCATGTTTATATTGGTAATTTTTTTTTTTTTTCAAAGATTCTACTCATTTATTTGACAGACAGAGATCACAAGTTGGCAGAGCAGCAGGCAGAGAGGGAGAGAGGAGGAAGCAGGCTCTCGGCTGAGCAGAGTCTGATGCCGGGATCAATCCCAGGTCCCTGAGATCATGACCTGAGCCGAAGGCAGAGGCTTTAACCCACTGAGCCACCCAGTGCCCCCTACATGGGTAATTTTAAATGTAACCTATAAAAATATGGATATGTACCTAAATATAGAGATATTTTGGTTTTTCAAACACGTATCTGGCCTAAAAAAAAAAAAGAAAAATGTTCCGTGCCGTGTTAAAACCAAAGTCAGAGCTACAATTAATATAGAATATTATTACCCTGTAAAATCATTCATTCTCACTAGAGAATTCTTATTTTTACCAAATATTAAAGATATTAATAACTTGGGGATTAGGAGCAACATCAAAATGATGCTATTTCTGCAAATGTTTTATTCAGTGTTTTAATCAGTCTTTCGTGTTTTAATCAGTGTTTTATGCTTCTTAAAAAGCTGCTTGGAATATTGCTCTATCTGCTTTTTTCAAAACCTGACTGCTGTTTTCAAGAGGCCTGCTCAGTAGTCCAACATTTAATAGCATCTACTTATCTACCACAAAGGTTAAACAGGGATAAAGTTGGCAATAGCTTGAAAGAAATAAGCAGCACAGGGGAGTGAACAAATTTAGGATTGGGTTGGCTTTAATGTCACAGATCAACTTAAAAGCAAAGTTTCCAATATTGTTCAGAGGCAGGCTCCCTCAGTACGTTCTGTCCGAGCTGTACAATTCAGGAGGCCAGGGGGGCAAGGGAGGGGAGTGTGGAACAGTCTCGTTTTTTATCCTTTTCTCTCCCACCACATTCAAATTAATCACTTTTGCGGTGCACTGAGCGTATATAGAAAAGCACATGGTTTAAGGCACAGAGAGACTTGTGTGGTATGTTAGAGCTAAGCTAACCTTAGTATCGACCACCACACTTCTATATGCTTGTGGTCACTTGTCTTTTCAGTCCTCACGAAAGCATGATGCTGTCCTATGCCTCCTCAAAGGTGAGCCCACTTAGGCACATAGAAACTCAGCAGCTTGTGTCAGTTCAGAAACAAGGAAGGAGCAGAGCCATCTTTCATCCCATCTAAATATGCTTTGAATCCACCAGTCCTGGGTTCAATTCTGCATCTGCCTCTCGCTGGCTACTTGATCTGAGCCTCCTCCTCTTTGTCTGAGAAGTAGGAATCATAAGAATGTACAGATAAATTAACGTCCGTCAAGTATCATTATGTGCGGACGACAGAAGATGCTCAGCGAATATGAATTCTCATAGCAGTGCACAGACCTTGAAAGCCTTGATTTTGGCATCTTTGTGTGAATAAGTAAAACTTTAGAAAGGCGATGTCGCAGGTGTATTCCTGGCATCTGAATATGGTAACGGAGATAAAGAACCTGTGGAGAGGGAGGGTATCAATATGTAAAAACCACATAAAGGTCATTTGGAGCCATAGCTTCATAGAATATTTCTGTGATTAAACATTATTTATTAGCGAATCAGTCTTTTTGGTTAAAGACTTATTTTATTTATTTGAGAGAGAGAACAAGTGCCTGCAAGAGGGGAGGGGCAGAGAACCAAGGAGAAAGAGAATCTCGAGCAGACTCCCCTCTGAGCGCAGAGACCCACACAGGAATCGATCTCAGGACCCACGAGATTAGGATTTGTGTCGAAATCAAGAACTGGACACTTTGCTGATGGAGCCACCCAGGTGCCCCTTCGTGAACCAGTCTTAAGAATAGTTTGTAATGTGAATTTTGGGGGTTAGGTTGGATTTTACCCCAATTACTTTGATAAGGTAAGAACCATTATCTTAATTTTCTTTTCTTTGTGTAATTATGGGATTGCTGGAAGACTGACCATTTTTAATCTTTCAAGCCTGATTTAGACAATCTTTATGATCATATATTAAGTATAGAAACCACACTTTCACTTCTTTTGCCCACTTACCAAGGAGGTTCGTTAGCTGCTGATCAAGAAAAGTCTATGACATACATCATGAATATTTGAGACTCTAGTACCTGAGTCTCTTTCCTAGTTGCATTAGCAATTCTGATTTCCTTCCCTTAATCAAATTATCATCAATTTATTTTTATAATTAATGAAGATGACCTAGAAAGAAAATGTTTCTCTTAAGCAGATGCTTTTTAGATACTAATAAATAATTTTGCTATTTAAAATTTTCATAACAAATTTATCACATGAGAAAAAATGTACCATAAATTATAGATACCCATCATTAGTAATGTATGGACTATCCAGTGTCAGACATATTAAATAGAGAGTACCTTAAAATAGCCCTAGTTACTGTGGCTGTAGTTGCACGTTTACTGTTTGCAGGCATATTAAATATCTCTGTTGCACTTCAAAATATCTTACTCGTGAGTATTTCTCATATCATTAGTAAGCAACTTGTAACCGCTATCTCCCTTAAACAGCATCACTAGGTAGGAGGCTCTTCTGTTTGGACAAGGGAAGCTGGGTTTCAATGGGTTAACTGGGATCATTGCTTCAGAGACTGTGCATATCCTTAGACTTCGCAGCCCTAGCAGAGGTTGGCTCTGTAATAAGTCTCACATTACATGCGGATTAGATTTGTAGAAATCCTGTAACTCAATAGGTACCTGCCTATTCTCTCCTGGCGTCAGCCTGCCTGCGCTGCTTTGCTCTGTAGACATACCTGGCATTCCACCCGTGCCTCTCACTTACTAAGTGAGCTGGAGCCTGCCTACCAAAACATTGGGGTATTGTTGCGAAGGAGAAAACTCCCTGACAGACAAGCAACGTGTGAAGTTGGGCTTGCAATGCCGTGTTACCTTCCTCTGAAGGTACACGCTACCCCTTCTGCCTTCCTTGTACCCACAGTGAGGTTGGAGTACAGCTATTTCCAGGTATCTGGAAAAAGAAGGCAGTCACACAACAAACCTGGCTGCCTTTCCCCCTTCTTGGCTGTTCCTTTCCCGCCCTTGCCTTCTTGACCACCAGGCTTGCGCACCCCGGTCCTGGCTGCACCCCTCCCAAACGTGTTACTTTGACAAACATGTTTATACCCAGAGGTAGGAAAACAAAACCAAGCACCAACCACAACAAAAAACAGACTTGGCACCAAAACCTAGAACAGTCAGGGCACTGATTTCTGGGAGCTGTGCCAAACGCGATAAGCGCTGCGATTTTAACACATATCTCTAGTTCTCAGCGCAAATCAGTCATTAAATAATTAACATGTTACCTTGTTAAGAATCTTTAAAACTAAGGCAAGGTTTTCGTACAGGAAGCACATCAGATTGTTTAGCATCTTTTTCTAATTAAGCATTAATCCCTCCCAGGAAGAATGAGTCACTCAAGCAAGTGAACTTTCAAAGATAAGGGATTTCTCTTTTGTAAACTGCAATTAACAGCTTTTAACAGTCAGCGTTGCTCCGGTTTTCCCAGCGGTCGAAATGATACCGATGAATTTTTTTCTTCTTGCTCGTTATGCAGCTAACCAAACTGATGAAGCGGAGATGTGGATGACAACCAGGGAGGGGAATCGAGTAGTCACCAACCCAAACCAAACCAAACCAAAACTTTGAATTACGTTGCAACCCAATATAGTAGCATCCTTCTCACAGGAGAAGTTTCCAGGGTGTCAAATAACAGCATCCTCTTTGGGGACACAGCATGGCATTCGATGTGACAGCTTGGATGCAGTCCATTTGCTTTACCCAAGTGTAAAAATTAATCAAAACTGTGACAGTCAGACTGGGACTTGTGCCCTAATTATAAGCACACTTTTTAAGAAATTAATTATTTTTTTTTATTTTTAAAATTCATATATAATGTATTATTTGTTTCAGGGGTGCTGGTCTGTGATTCATCATCAGTCTTGCACAACTCACAGTACTCACCATAACACGTACCTTCTCCAGTGTCCATCGCCCAGCCACCCCATCTTTCCCACAACCCTCACCTAGCAACCCTTAGTTTGTTTCCTGGGATTAAGAGTCCCTTATGGGTTTTCTCCTTTTCTGGTTTCACCTTGTTTCTTTTTTCCCTCCCTTCCACTATGATCCTCTGTCTTGTTTCTCAAATTCCTCACATCAGTGAGATCATATGATAATTGTCTTTCTCTGATTGATTTATTTGGTTTAGCATAATACCCTCTAGTTCCATCCAAGTCATTGCAAATGGCAAGATTTGGGGGGTTTTATGGCTGCATAGTATTCCATCATATATATATATATATAGATATATATATATAGATATATATATATATATCTCAACTCTTCTTTACCCATTCATCTGTTGATGGACATCTAGGTTCTTTCCATAGTTTGACTATTATGGACATTGCTGCTATAAGCATTGGGATGCATGGGCCCCTTTGGATCACTACATTTGTATCTTTAGGGTAACTACCCAGTAGTACAATTACTGGGGTCACAGGGTAGCTCTATTTTCAACTTTTTGAGGAACCTCCATACTGTTTTCCAGAATGGCTGCACCAGCTTGCATTCCCACCAACAGTGTAGGAGGGTTCCCCTTTCTCTGCATCTTCGCCAGCATCTGTCATTTCCTGACTGGTTAATTTTAGCCATTCTGACTGGTGTGAGGTGGCATCTCACTGTAGTTTTGATTTGTATTTCCCTGATGCCGAGTGATGTGGAGCACTTTTTCATGTGTCTCTATGCCATTTGGATGTCTTCTTTACAGAAATGTCTGTTCATGTCTTCTGCCCATTTCTTAATTGGGTTCTGTGTTCTTTGGGTATTGAGTCTGATAAGTTCTTTATAGATTTTGGATACTAGTCCTTTATCTGATATGTCATTTGCAAATATCTTCTCCCATTCTGTCGGTTGTCTTTTGGTTTTGTTGACTGTTTCCTTCGCTGTGCAAAAGCTTTTGATCTTGATGAAGTGCCAATAGTTCACTTTTACCCTTGCTTCCCTTGCCTTTGATGATGTTTCTAGGAAGAAGTTGCTGTAGCTGAGGTCAAAGAGGTTGCTGCCTGTATTCTACTCAAGGATTTTGATGGACTCCTGTCTCACATTGGGGTCTTTCATCCATTTTGAGTCTATTTTTGTGTGTGGTATAAGGAAACGGTCCAATTTCATTCTTCTGCATGTTGCTGTTCAATTTGCCCAACATCATTTGCTGAAGAGACTGTCTTTTTTCCACTGAACATTCTTTTCTGCCTTGTTGAAGATTAGTTAACCAAAGTTGAGGGTCCATTTCTGGGCTCTCTATTCTACTCCATTGATCTATGTGTCTGTTTTTGTGCCAGTATCATACTGTCTTGATCATTACCGCTTTGTAACAGAGCTGAAGTCTGAGCACACTTTTTTAAATATAAAAATTCATTTTATAGTTGTATTTAGGGGAAGTTTTGAAGATATCCGCAGTCCTATAATTTTGTAGCATTTCAGTAGTTATTTCTAATTTTAAGTAACAAAAGCAAAGGCTAAATCTTCATCCATATATGTAAATGCATGAATTGAGGATTTACGTTCTCTCCAATATACCTGGTAATTCTAGAGTGGTGGACTGCCATGTTCTTAGTGGATTCAAGCACTTTATTTGTTTGTTTGCTTGTTTATTGTTATAGGGGAAAACCGTAAGCTCCTTCTTTCCTAAAAGCTCTCAGACTTCATCATTTTCAAAAAAGAGAAATATGAAAAACAAAGAAGGTGGTTTAGGTCTTATGCCATTAAAAAAAAAAAGGCAATGCTGATTTTTCATGCCTATTGAATATTTTCTTATAAGTCTGTCTGGTTTCCCTCAAGGAGCAATTTCACCTGTGAACCAGCTTCATAAGGTTTTAGACCACTAAAGGATGTCAAAAGTAATCCAATCTAACCTCCTCACCTAATGAAAAATTAGGTTAAAACTGGCAAAGTGACTTATTCAAGGTCGTATGCTAATTCATGGTGAACCCAGAAATAGAACCCAATTCAGGAAATTCGTATTGACATCATGATGTCTGCCTTCCAACTGTGGGAAAGCATCACTTCTTGAGTTAATTCTGAAGAATAATTCTCAGCAACATTCCTCCTGCTGCTAACCTCTACTAAAGAACTGTACAGTGTAATTTAAGGAGAAAGAGGGAATGCTGGTACACTGAAAATGGCTATTGCTTAGATAGACTGAAAACAAACGGACTGATAAATCAGCAAACTCCATCTTAAAAAGCAAAGCATGGGTGGATTCCAGGTTGACTTTGTCACTGGTGAATGGAGCAGGAATCTCTTTTCTATTTAATCCTCATAATCACAGCAGCTAAGTGAATGCTTTTAGGATACTTTGAAAGTAGAAAATGTTGTTGCATGTTCTGAAAATTTACTTATATATTGGAGACCAACTTTTGTTCCTGATAACTTTATAACTTATTACAGGGATAGGATAAACATAATAAAGCACCAAAAAATCTAACTTACACCTAAAGTGTAAATGAAAATGATGATGTTAGAATTAATCTAATGACATTTAGTATTGCATACATAAAGCTGATGATTTGCATATTTACATAATTGGTTACACACATTGTGTTACTCAAACTTTTATTTTTTTCTGCATTTAAATTGTTGCTAAAAAGTCACACTGGGAAACCATAAATTTTAACAGACATGCACAAATACACATACACACACATCTACACACCTACATTTATGTACACAAAACCTTTAGTATAGTAAAAAAACAACTATATTGGTTGTTCTCATCTATTCAGAGTATATATTCAGAACCTAGACTTCCAATAGCTGATCTGTGGGGAATCCAAAAAAGTATGTAATACATCCACCTTTCTCTGGATACTTACTGTCTATCTTGAGGTTGTGGAAAACATAATTAAAAACCCAGTGACATTCTAAAGATGTTGTTTGAGGGACACCTGGTTAGCTTACTCAGTTAAGCATCTTCCTTTGTCTCAGGTTATGATCTCAGGGCCTGGGATCAAGTCCCACAGCCCGCTCCTTCCCTGGAGTCTCATACCCACTCCCTGCTCCTCAGGGAGCCAGCTTCTCCTTCTCCCTCTGCCACTCCCCCCGATTGAGCACTCGCTCCTTTGCACATGTGCTCTCTCTCTCAAATAAACAAGTAAAAACTTTTTAAAAAATGATATTTGATAGAATGCCAAAACGAGAGTTTCAAAGGATGCCCCATTAGGCATTTAGAGAAGGAAAGACAATCAGAGTTGTTTTAATCGGAGAAATCCTTGCTAAGAAATTGAGAATTAGGTTGGGCCCTGAAGACTGTGTCAAACAGATCTTAGCTTTACCTTTTTGTTCAGGAGTTTGAGGACAGCATAAATATTGAAGAAATTAAAGATAAGTCTCTGTAAATTCACACCCAGTTTAAAATACACGGTACTGTGTTAACTCTTTTTATTGGTAATTCATAAATTTCCTAGTTCTTCAAATCCTCCCAAATGCAATTTAAGCCCCAAGTTCTTCAAAACTTCCTTCAGAACAATTTCAGTTAATAGTGTTTGTTTCCTTCCGTAAGCACTTCTAGTACTTAATGCATAAACAAGTTTTTACGCAAGGGTGTACCAGAAAGATTCTGAAAAGCAAGTTCATCAGGATCTCAACTCGGTGTTTCCCTAAGTATCTCATAAAATCTCTGGACCCAAGACAGAGAAATGCAGAGAGGGCAATAGTACAGATAATGGATCCATGGCGGAATGATCCGTGGGACGAACGTTACAACAATGTTACTTGAAGTGCATGTTTAATTTAAATACAAATCATGTATTTAGCTTATTCCATACCGGATTTCAAATAAGAACTAATCTCAGTGTATCCTTCATCACAGAGAATCTTAACATCTATATATTCAAAGGGGTCCAGCACCAAAACTTCAAGTTTCTGAAGCTTGCACAAGCATTTATGGCAACCATCTCTCCCCTCCACAAATCAAACAGAAACTCTCAAGTGTGTTTATTGCCACCATTGCCCACTTTTAGGGACTGTACATCTACTTTAACACTATTAACAGTATTCAAAATATTTAACATTATCTTTCAGGTTTGACTTTAGAGTAATTTATCTACCGAGATAGGATCTTCGTTCTCCATGGGTAGACCCGATTTTTGGAAAATAGCCAAAGGTTTGAAGAAAGCTGTCTAACGTAGAGAAGTGGGCCTTCCTATATAGTAACAGAATTTAATTTTTGGTGTTCCTCCTGAGGTTCTATGAAAACAACTCAAATAAGAGCACTGTTTAGAGTAACGGCAGCACAATCTCACTAGGTTCCACAATGACTGCTATAGAGGCGACACTGAGCTGCAGTTAAGAGCCTTTACATCAAAGCTAGATGTACCTGTGTTGCTTGAGCATCAGTTTCCTCATCCCTAAATGAGGATAATCATTCCTTCCTTAGACAGTTAGTTATTTTTAATTATATTATCAAAAATGACATAGATGGGTAAAGTTTTGAAATGTCTGTTGTGCTATAAACTCACTTGATATTTCTTGTCCAGCTCATCTACTTCTAATGTGTGATAATCAAACTGTTAATCTAGTTTAACGGATCACTTAAGCCTCAAAATATTTCTCCAGGGTCTTAATTTTGTGGCCAACTTGTTATTAGAGAATCATATTAGCCTGAAAAGTCATAGTTAACGAGGTGCCAGGTGATATTTCCTTTGAAATATTAATCATGGTAAATTACAGATGTTAACAAAGAGTCTTCTATGATTCCCAGGTTTGGAGAGGGAGAAAGATGAAACAGTAAACACACACAATTGATTAATTTTTTTTTCTGGGAGAAAATAATAATCTCACATAGATACAATAACTGCTCTGGGCTCTGACCTGTTCTAAGAAGACAGGTGGTGGATGCATGTTTTAGAAAAAAAGGTAAATGTGTTACATGGTCAGTTACTCAATCATTAATCTTTACAGAGGACCTACTTTTTCATGTGTGAATAGATCACAACCCAAATTAAATATTCATCACTGGGGAGACTGAAAGGGACTAATGATAATGGTTTTTTTTTTAAATTTCTGGACTAAAACATGTAATTCTGTGGTTCACCTGGTACTTGAAACAGACATCATTTCAGAAATTGAATACTCTATTATAGGTTTAATTTCCAATAGGACTTCGCTTGTAATAATCATTACATTTTATGTTTCTAATGTGTTCCTACACTTTTTAATTTTGAAAATTTATTAAATTTTTCATCATTAAAACAATATCACATTATAGAAAATCTAGAAAAGGCATTCATAATTCTACCACTCTAAAGTGATAGTGTTATAATACTGGTATTTTACATGTCTGGTTTCCATTCATATAAATATGTTATTTCACTAAATTCTAATCAAGTATAAATATACTTTTGTAACCTCCTTTCTTCACTAATCTTGATTAAAAACTATATTTTTCCCAAACAAATCATTGTAATGCCTTTTAAAGTTTCTATTAAATGTGTTCATCATTTAAAATGATCTCTAGCAAATTTGTAGGGTTAGCAAATATCATGTTCACACAGCACAAGATGTGCAGGCTAACAAACATGCAGCCCCACAAGAGGCAGTCAGGGATTCATTTCCAGAGAAAGAATACTGGACTGTGTGGCCTGAGAATGAATCCTGGCTTGGCTTGTGTTTAAACTCTTTAACTTTCCATATTCTTTTTTGTAAATGGGGAAATACTACCTAATAGAGTTATTCTGGGAATTAGATAAAATAATAATTATTAAGGCATTTAGTACAACATCTCAAATGGAGCAAACTCTCATTAAAATGAACAGATAGCAGTCAGGTCCCCCATTGTCCATCTCAATGTTCCTCCCTAATATTATGCTGAGGACCTAGAAGTCAACACACAATGAATATATGCCTTAATCTCCATAGCTGCTATACATCATTTACTGGACTGTGGATTATCAGTCAATATTTCATGATGACTTTATAATTCATATTCTTTCTGAAATATTTCAGCACGTTTTAATGTGCAGGATTGCATTTTTCCCCCCAACAACAAACAAGATTGACAAAGAAATGTAAGAGAACTACTCAATGAAATCTCAATACAAAATGTTCACATTTGAAATGCTAAGATCCCCAAAATGCTGAGCCCCATCATTTGCACATATCCAAGTAGATTCAAAATACATAATTTGCTTCTCACCCCTTAAGAAGTCCAAGTTGACATCCATGTGTCTTCCATTTCTTCCACCCTGCATCACACACATAGAGTCATAAATGCTGGCGTAAAATAATACCATCAGTTTAGCATTTTAATTTCTAAGGTGAGATGGGCTTTTTGATGCTCTTCGTTATTTCAGTTTGTCTGTACATGAAATAGAGAGTCGAATTTGTAAAATAGAGTGAGATTATGATGCATTAATCTTATTCCAAATGTTAATTTATGGGTTTCATAAGATCTACTTTGCTTTAGAGCTCAGAAAATGTTTTTTTCTCAGTAGCTCGATGGCTCAATTTCCATGGAAGTGCCACTCCAAGAAAATTGACTAGTTATCAGAATGAAAATTTTTGTTCTATGGTGTCTGAGTATCTAGTAATAAATTTCATCCTGCCCCATTCGGAGCATTATAATTTAAACACACACACACACACACACACACACACACACACACACAGAATACTATTGTGAAATAAAAACAAAAATCTCAATATTAGCATCCCAAACCTTTCTTTCATAAAAGAATATATCTTTGTTTTCAACCTAGGACTTTGTATGTACATTACAAATGCAAATGTGAAAATAAATTCCAGCACATTGATTAAATTAATATCTTCTAAGGACAAATTGTAATGAAAGGTGCTCTGGATTGGAAATCTAGTGTTGGGAACATGAGTTAGCCCCTACCACCACTCTGTTGCAAAATTAGGGCTGAGTTCAAAATTACCTGGCCCACAGCTGGGATTATCAACTCATCCTGGTTTGATGAGACAGTCTTAATTTTGAAACCCAGTCCTGCATCTGAGGAACCCCTGCAGTCCTGGGGAATTGGGAGCAAGCAGTCACCCAGTAAAGGAAGGGAACATGGAGAGAGTCCTGTGCCTTAGCTTGGGAAGGGGAGAAGAAGTGGTCTGACTTAAACACTAATGGACTGAAATCCTGGAAATATTAACATCATTTTGGACTTCTAGAAGATTCTTGAGCTACCCCAAAGAGGAAGGATTACTTACAAATGTTGCCGAAGTAAAGGCCGTGTGACATCTATAATTCTGGGGTTGAACTTTCTTAAATCCAGTCCAGTTAGAACCACTCCAGAGATGTTAACTTGCTAAAAGATACATAACTTACAGCACAGACCTTTCTACCTTTAGGATTACATGGTTCTACATCCCCTTCTATGCCTCACCTGCTTGCTTTGCCCCTTCTGTTTTTACTAAACCTGACCTTGGTCCATTTCTGTCTTTGATCTTCTCCCTTTCGCCCATCAGACAGCCTACGGTGAATTTCCCCTACTTGCATTCCAACTGACCTGACCACCTTTTAACTACTTTTCCACACTTGAACATTCTGTGTCAATATCTGGTTTCTGGATAAAGCCTGTATCGTGGCTCCTAATTGCGATATCTGACATTTGCTTTTAGGATTCCCAGATGGAGGATGGAGGCTCTGGCCTCATTCACATTTTTCAAGAGCAAACACATTATTGAAAAGGGGGTCACACAATCATTTTCCTTCTTGCATCACCTTTTCTTCAGAGGCTAAATTACTTTAAATGGTTTTGATAATATGTCTTCATTAGCTTTTGCTTTCCCAGTGTGGAAAAATTCTTCCTCATATTATGCATAATGTCATGTATTAATCCAATTCAAAAATGCTTTGGCTGTTTTAGTTATTCTTTGTGGCCTTGATGAACCTATGAATTTATAAGATAGGAGGACAGGAAGAGTCATCTTTTTAAAATCTTAATTCATTTCTTAGACCACTTTTATTTTATAAACATTTCTTTGTGCCTATTCTGTGGTAGACTTTCAAGGATACAAAGAGCCTCTGAAAAGATTGGAGAAAACAAGGTGAGCCTTAGTCATTCCAAGTTCATGGTATAGAGCCTGTCACATAGTAGGTACTGAAGTACATGACCAAGGATATGTGAGACTTTAAAAAATAGTATGCTGTTTTTGTGATGTTTGTGTTGTTTTCAGCTTTTTTGGCTTTGTAACTTGTGATTTCTTTCACACTCTAATTACATATTCATTCTTGTAACTGATTTTGAACCAGTAAATTATTTTTCTGTTTTTTCAGTAGTGTCGTCCCAATGATACATGCTTCAGGCACCCAAACATTTAATTTGCCTGTGCTCATTTAGAAAAACAATTAGCAAGTACTACTTAGTTCAAACTTCAAGAGTTTCTGTTCTAAAAACAAAACAAAACAAAAACATGAGAAAACAACAACAAGCAAACAAAGAAAAAACTATTGGGATATCCTTTAGTTTCTGCAACAGAAACTGCTAGCTATAAAAATAATATGATTTCTGAGACATTAAAATATACTTGGACATCAGCAATTATAAGGACTCAACATACTTTCATGGCATACAAAATAGATATTTGTGTGGATTGAAAAGAAAATCCTTGTTAGCTTCTCGAGTATTTCTGACTAACTCTTGGTATGGCCATTACTTGGGAATGAGCTTTCTTGTGGTCATGAAAAATTTTTACAGTTTCACCCATTCTTCTAGTAGTGGTTTAAAGAGATTGGTGAAACCAAATGGAAAAGAAGATAAAAGAGAGTGGTTTTAGCTTGTTCCCAACACTACAAGTTTATGAAGTTATAAACCATGTGCTTTATGCATACTTCCTATAATCTCTTACTTAACGCTTTGTGACAGGTTTAATATAGCAAAATTAGACATGCTGCCACAGTCCATCTGACAGCTACCTGGTTTCCATGAACTAATACCATTGGCTTCTTGCCCAACACAAACAAATACACTTGAAAAGAAGTCCAACAAACCCATCGAGTGAAATCAGGGAACATGAAAATAAGAAGTAGATTTCAACATGTAAACACTACATGCTTCTGAAAAATGTGTAGACGTTACATTACTCAGCACTGGCTCAGAAGGAGAGGAAGAGGACTGTGTACTTATTACAAGTAGTTAAAGACTACCCAGCATAAGGTAAATCACTTAAAATAATCTCAGATTTCAAATAA
The DNA here is from genome assembly GCF_009829155.1 of Mustela erminea. Taxonomy (NCBI): domain Eukaryota; kingdom Metazoa; phylum Chordata; class Mammalia; order Carnivora; family Mustelidae; genus Mustela; species Mustela erminea. Next base: position 127,581,921 of record NC_045616.1, read on the forward strand.
CATTGCATCACCTTTCTTTTCTACCATATCCAGTTAGAGTGCCCCAAATAAATTCAGATGAAATAGTTTCATAATAAACCAACTGCTTTCTATATATGTAAACTTGGAAAGATGCATATGGAAAAAATCTGTGAAGTAATTTTCTTTTTGCTTGCATCAAAATAGCTTAATCATTTTGAAGATTAGAGCAGACAATTCATGGGCCATAATTACTCAAAAAGACAAAGAGTAGATTTAAAACCATTGCTTACTTTTTGCTTCATGATGTTAGTGATAATAGTATCTATAAAATATTGATAATGGCAAATACCTACATAGCATCACCACCTTAGAATCAGATAGAGAAAAGTGAATGTCGAATAAAGAATATTAAAAAAAAAGTCAAATTCTTGACAATTTATCTATTTATATCACTGCTCAAAAATCCTGGTGCCATATCTTATCAGACAAGGTAATGGAGAAAAGGGAAAAATGGAGACAACCTTATAAGAATCCAGCATTCAGAAGGTCATGATTCTCATTAGTACTTTTTTTTTTCTTTTTCTATGCCCTTTCATTTTGGATTTATTTATGTCATCATATACTGAGTCATATTCTCAATTCATAGGATGTATCTGTTCTGTATTTGTGTTTTCAAAATTAGCTTTGAATGGTGTTCTTGTTGTCATTCTCAGTGCTACTTTGCCTTCAAAAAAACAATTCTGAGCCATTGATTCATCTTAGTGAACTGGGAAAATATATTTCATAATAAAGACAAAAAGAGCAAATTTAATAAAATCTATATAACGTAAAAATATTTAATGATCGTTTTAGTGATTATTATCCATTTAGTTACATGTTAGCCAAAGAGAATGTATCTGGACATTTTTGAGACAGAAACATAATATTTAGAGACATAATAATCATTAAGAATGTATCAGAAATGGGAAATCACAATAAAATATATTGCACAAATTGGAAAATTTAAAAGTCTGACAAGAGCAAGTGTTGCTGAGATTATGGAAAAAATGGGAAATATTATATGCTTGGTAGAAAAGTAAACTGGTATAATCTCTTTGGAAAATAATTGTAAGTTTCTAGAAAAGTTATAATGTGCATGATATTTTTAATCTAACAATTCTACTGTACCTATACTCATTCTTAATTATTATTTATGTGCACAAGAAGACATGTTTCAGGATGTTTATTGTCATTGGTTGTCATTGCAGAAAAAAAAATGGACATAACCCATTCATTGTGAGAGGATGAAGTAATCCAAAACCTAGTGAAAAAAGAAACAGAACAATTTATATGCCAGATTTTTGAAGTTATCACAAATGGCTTTAAAATAGCTATGACTAGGGCGCCTGGGTGGCTCAGTGGGTTGGGCCGCTGCCTTTGGCTCAGGTCATGATCCCAGTGTCCTGGGATCGAGTTCCACATCCAGCTCCTTGCTTAGAGGGGAGCCTGCTTCTCTCTCTGCCTCTCCCTGCCACTTCGCCTGCTTGTGTACTCTCTCTCTCTCTCTCTCTCTGACAGATATAAAGACATATTCTACCAGATCCTCCAGATGATAATGGGCAAAATAAATAAAATCTTAAAAAATAAGTAAAATAAATAAAATCTTAAAAATAAATAAATAAGATAAAATAACTCTGACTAACATGTTTAAAAGAATAGGTGCCAAAAAAGAAAATCTTAAAAAAGCATTAAAAACTTCTAGATATTTGAGAAAACAATATCCAAAATGAAGAACTAAATAGACAGGGATAAAAGATTAGATAGAGCAGAAGAGAGGCTTAGTAAACAGAAAGATCAGGTAAAATTATACAGGATGAAGCTAGAGAGGAAAATAGTGAAAATTTACAAAAGAGTATAAAAGATTTGTGAGCCCAGGGACGCCTGGGTGGCTCAGTTGGTTAAACAGCTGCTTTTGGCTCAGGTCGTGATCCCAGCGTCCTGGGATCGAGTCCCACATCAGGCTCCTTGCTCAGCAGGGAGCCTGCTTCTCCCTCTGTCTCTGCCTGCCATTCTGTCTGCCTATGCTCACCCTCTCTCTCTGACAAATAAATAAAATCTTAAAAAAAAAAAAAAAGATATGTGAGACCAGATGAAAAATTAAAATGTACACGTAATTGGAGACCCAGAACAAGGGGGAAAAAATTAAGTTAACGAGGCAGAACTCTCCAGGATTGACAAAATCATGAAATCACATATTCAAGAAACTCTTTCCAGTCAAAGACAGGAAATAGAAATCTAACAGTAGAGTTAGGTACATATAGCAATCTGCTAGACGTTAAAATCTAAGAGAAATATTAAAGGCAGAGAGAGACAGACACACACACACACATATCACACTACTTTCACACTACTTTCCAATGATCAAAAGATTGATAACTGGCATCTCATCAGAAATGGTGGAAGCCAGAAAATAATGAAATGATATTCCAAGTTCATGAAAGAAAACGAAAATCAAAACAAAACAAAAAACCCCTGCCTACTAAAACTTTAAGTTCAGTGAAAATATCTCAAAATTCAAGTGAAATAAAGATACTTGAGGGGAGAAAAATAGCTGAAGTCATTCATTACCAGTAACCCACCCACACTGAAAACAAATACTAAGGGGAGTTCTTCAGATAGAAGGAAAATAATCAAAGATTGGGTCTTAGATGTTCAGAAAATACAATGAAGAGCATTAAAAGGAATACACATATATTCATCTTTTTAAGGTAGATAAAATAATAACCAAAATTGACATCCCAGACGATAACGCAAATCACAACAGGTACTGAAGGGTTAAAAACCCTGTAATGAACATTCTCTGACTACAGAAGAGTTATACTAGAAATAATAATCTAAAGATAACTCATAAAATGCTCAAATATTTAGATTAGAACTTAATACAATTATGAGTTACCTGTACAACAAAGGAGACAACTCAATCAACTTTATAAAATATTTTCGACTCAATGATAATGAAAATATCACATATAGAATTGTAGGGCTTGCAGATAAAATTGGACTTAGACACACATACAAATTACTAATATCAGGAAAGGAAAAATGGACATCTTACAGATCCTCCAGATGATAATAGGCAAAAGAAAGAGTTTAGGCAAATAACCTTAAAAATGTAAAGGAGATGAAAAAAATTCTAGAAAAAAAATAACACCTTACCCTAGGTAACAACAACAACAAAAATAAGTAGACAATCCAAATAATACAGTATTTATCAGAGACACTAATAATTTATCATAGAGAAATCTCACCTAGAATTCCCAGGGGAATTCTTGCAAATATGTACTGAAGATATAAAACTAATCTAACCAGTTTTTCCAGAGAATATATGAGAATAACAAAACACAAACAAAACTTTTCCAAATAAGAAAATTTTAAAAAATTTATATAATGTAGTTTACAAAGAAGAATTAACAACCTAAAATTACTATAGACCCATTTGCATTATGAAAGGGCAGTGATCATATTATGTATATGGGTACAATGACCCAATATGAGTCTGAAGGTAATGGAAAACGGACACATAGTTAACATTATATACACAAATACTCTGAATATGTTTCCATGTTTTCCCATAACTATTTAAACATTTAAATATAAGCTCATAAAATATGTATGTATATTCAAGCATTGAGAAAATGTAATTAAATGTAGCCAACTACTTGGTTACTCTGGTGAGAGTTTTATTAATTGGTTGTATACACTATACTCCATTATTTCTTCCATACTGTTTACTGTTCAACTGTAAGTTCATATTGGTTCTTCATGTTTGCCAGCCTATCACGGTCACTGTGCTCTCCATGAGAGGAGTCAGTTGGTTCAGTGTTTCTGACTGTTCGCCCTCTTTTCTGTTATGCTGACTTTATAATTTTTTTAAAGATTTTATTTATTTATTTGACAGACAGAGATCACAAGAGGCAGAGAGGCAGGCAGAGAGAGAGGAGGAAGCAGGCTCCCCGCTGAGCAGAGAGCCTGATGTGGGGCTCGATCCAGGGATCCTGGGATCATGATCGGAGCCCAAGGCAGAGGCTTTAACCCAGTGAGCCACCCAGGAGCCTCTGTAATTTATTTTTAATCACAAAACTTTATACAATCATTGTAAAAATACAGAGGTACATAAAATAAGAAGTGAGGTTTCCTCTCTCTGTATGACCTAAATCTCTCAGAGCTAACAATACCTTTCAACCCGTATTATTTTATTATGAACATTTTTAACAAAAGATAACCCTTAATATGAAAGTAAGTGCAAAATGTTAAGATACCAATGGAAACTTAAAACTGTTAAATAACCAGTTTTGTTAGTATGTGAACATGAAGGAAATAATATTTCTGAAATTCAGACCTGACGCTTTTCTGTGTCGATGACTAACCAAGAATAAGAGTTGGGAATTTTGCTAACAGAAAGTCAAAAGTAGTGGTCTCAAGATTATATGCACTTAGCTTGCCAAATTCTGCATTTGAGAAAAAGTTAAAAATTGCCGTGCAGGTTCATAGATCTTTATTAAAACGTTTCCAGCGTCCAAGCTCTTCATATTTTCCTCTAACAGCATTTTCCTATCCGTATCCTCTAAATTTCAGCATAATTTCTATGCCTATTGGGGATTTCCTGAGACAACTACCCTCTAAATCTTAAACTTAGTGTTTTCCTTTCCTTTCCTTTCTCTCCTTTCCATGAACACTTTAGGCAAAGATTTTGCCTTATTATTCATTTTTTTAAAAATATTTACTATTTATTTGAGAGAGAAAGAGTGCAGGAGCAGGGGCAGGGTCAGAGGGAAGGGGAGTAGAGTCCCCACTGAATGCAGAGTCCAAGGTGGAACTTGTTCTCACAACCCAGGATCATGATCTGGAAATTAAGAGTCATTTTGATGCCTGAGCCACCCAAGTACCCCCCCCCCCTTATTATTCATTTTTATCCCCTATCCTTAGGATTATGTCTTATACTTGGTAAGGGTTAGATTAATAAATCCAGTCCTTATAAAACAGAAAGATAGAGGGGTGCCTGGGTGGCTCAGGGGGTTAAAGCCTCTGCCTTTAGCTCAGGTCATGATCTCGGGGTCCAGGGATCGAGCCCCACATCAGACTCTCTGCTCAGTGGGGAGCCTGCTTCCTCTTCTCTCTCTGCCTGTCTCTCTGCCTCCTTGTGATCTCTGTCTGTCAAATAGATCAATAAAATCTTTAAAAAAAAAAAAGAAAAAGAAAGAAAAATAGAAGGGATAGATATTCAGATTTATTTATGTATATTTTTCCATATATGTACATAAACATATATACTTTACATATATACATATATACATATATTCACATACACACACACCTCTGTATCTCTATCTCTATCTACATATATATATATATATATGTATATATATATATATATATATATATATATTTTTTTTTTTTTTTTTAAGGGAGAGGGGGTGGGAGGGAGGGGCAGAGGGAAAGAGAATCTTAAACAGGCTCCATGTCCAGTGTGGAGCCCAACACCAGGCTTGATCTCACAATCCTGAGATCATGACTTGAGTCAAAAATCAAGAAGCGCACACTTAACTGACTGAGCCTCCCAGAGACCCCTATAAATAATCTTGAGCTAAATGTAAGAGTAAGATGATTAAATCACCATTTTCCAGAATGCTAAGTAGATGTTTATGCACTCAGTTGTTCCTTTCTAAACATACACAGACTTACATGTATAAAAGATTTACCAAAGAACAAATCAGGCCAGAAAAGAGAATTGGATGGATTTAAGCTAAATAACAATTATTAAATGTAACAAACTATGTTGCACCTGCAGTATGCCTTGAACATGCCAGAATTCTTGTACATATTATGAGCAGTATTTTCAGATTAATTTTCAGTTTAAGCTCAATTTTCAATTTGCAGTACTAATAAACAAATCATGTCAGAGCAGAGCAGTGTGACTATTTACATGGGACCTTCACACCAGACCTCTTGCTTCTTGCTTTTCTCAATCTCATTTTGGATTTCATATCTATCTATCTATCTACCTATCTATTGATCTATCATCTATCCATATTTATTTTACCATCCAAATTTGGAAAGAAGATATGTATTTGCAAGTGGCTTTAATAAAATTATTAGTTTGCTTAGAAGATGAATGTATGTTATTAACCCCCAGTGTCCTAAGTCTTAGAGAAAATGTGCTACACAATTTCCATATTTTATATTTATTAATAACAGCAAATGGACTCCAAAGCAATTCTATAAAAGTGTGAGGTGATGCATTAGTAATTGGTGTGTCTTTTTGATATAGTCTCAACTGGCTGAAAAGGTAAATGGTTAGTCAATTACCCCAAAAGTAAATTCTGAATTTTTTTAATACTAAACTTATTTTTATTTTCATTCAGGGTCAATTGATTGTAAATCTTTAGGAATATAACAGATCATCTCCTAAGTGTAGAGAACAAATTATAGTTAGTTCATTAATTTTCATTCAAGTTATTAAGAAAACGCTTTAGTACAATTTCAATAAGTTCAAATGGCAGTGAGGGAAGAATATAAACAAAGGCAAGAAAATACTGAATATTTAAGTGTAGTCTGTGGCCCAGTTTGGCTCCAAGTACTGGATATGTCATAAAGGGCCTTGAATACAATTGATAAGAGATTGTCTTCATTTCTTAAACAATTTAAAACCACAGAAGGTTTTTCTAGAGGATTTACCTATGTAGAGACATTATTTTAGAAAATTAATCTGCAAATAGAATCAAGATCATTGGCATTAGAAAAATGGGAAAAAGAGATCTATAAGAGATCATTATAATGCAACTTAATGCATTTTATTAATTCTATTGGATTTCTGCCCAATTGAATTTTGACTAGCCAGGGTAATATGCTTCTCTTTAAAACAGTTATATTTCAGATTTATATAAAATTTACCTTCACTTAACCTTTTTTTTAGGGAGGGGAGAAGGAGAGGAAGACAGAGAGAATCTTCTCCTTTTAAAGATTTTATTTATTTAAAATTTGTTTGAGGGAGAGAGGGAGAGAGCTTGTGAGAGGGGGAGTAGCAAAGGGAGAGGGACAAGCAGACTCTGCCCTGAGCTCTGCCGCTTGAGGTGGAGCTCAGTCTCACTACCTTGAGATCACGATGTGAGGTGAAACCAAAAGTCAGTCACTTACCTGACTGAGCGACCCAGGCACCACTGCTTCGCTTCTTTAATGTTCATGTACATTATCTCATTAAAACCTTATAAGAGATTTTGCTGATGAAGAAACAGAAGTAGAAAATGTAACTTGTTCAAGATCATGCAGACAATAAGCTATGAATGTTTAGAGCAGAAGAAACAATGAAGGAAATCAGCATTTGCCAGGAAAATGGTCTCAGGAAATGTATTGCATAGACTAGAGGTAAGAGAAGACTGCAAATAAAGAGGCCACTGCTATGATTTATTACTAGCAGACTTGAATTAACACGTACTTGCTGATCTGGTTAGAATACAAAGTTAGATTTTCCAATTCTCTTGTTAGTAAAGAACTGTAACAAATTCCACACAGTGCAACCGTTTTATTTTCTGGGTGTTTGTTCTTGCTGTTGTATATATTTATTCATGTACTTCTTTTGTAGTGAGGAAAAAGGGATACTATAAAGGACCAATTATCTAAGTTGCTGACTTACAGAAGTTTATTGCTTATTTCAAGTGCCCTTTAATCTAGAATAATATAGTGATGTCTTCATCCCTTGTATAACAGGCAGGATTTATTTATTTATTTATCTTTAACATAGAAAGTTCCTAGAGTCATACTTCCCTTAGAGTCACATTTTAAAAATGATTTCCATAAATATAAAAATGAAATCCAGGTGAAATATTAGGAAGCTGGATATTCCAGCCATGCTGGGAAGTTTTGTGTTACACCACTGGAAGTCAGTATTTGTCAATTAAAGTTCCACATTTAAAAACAGAAGAATGGATGCTGAATTAATAACCCTTCCGAATCAAGCAGGTAGAGCTCAAACACTTTGCCCTTTATTGTGTAGGTGAGGTTTTTTCACCAATGCTTATTAGAAGTTTTGATGAACTAAACCTACACATTTTTCTTACTTTGGGTTAAATCACACTTCTACTTTGCTTTCAACGAGCATGCTTATTTATAAATCAGAACTAATCCAGGGAAAATGATGACATAAATAAATGTTGGTGGGAGGGAGCTAATTGGGTATGCCATAAGTATAGGAAATGGTACTCTGAAAGTTATAGCACTTAGGAATATGAAAGATGGAGTCAGTGCAATATTTATATTTCAGTCCTTTTCCTCCTTAAATCACATTTCTTGTGCAAGAGTGCTTATTGGCCAAAGGAAAGTTTAGTGAATCAGGCCTTAAATTACTGCACTCAGTAATTGTTGACATATGTGTACTTTACAGCGCTAATTTATTTCACCATGAACTCAGTGTTTACGAACACACAAAAGCAGATTTATAGTATGCGAGATTAAGAACATTTTTATTCTTTATTTTAGATTTTTAGGTTAGATAGATTTAAAAATGTAAAATGCATCTGAGAGTGATGTGAACCTGCCCAATGTGAAACATGATAAACTGTAAATTGTTACTTCTTGAGTAATCAGGAAAGAAAATAATCTCATTTAAAAGACATTATAACATATGTTTGAAATGCTAAGATAATTTGAAGATCTTAGATCTAAGGTCATGTTAACAGATAAGATCTTGAGGGATCACAGGATTAAGTTATGTTTTTAGTAATGAGGCTATCTAGCATTTACTGAGCCTTGTTCTTGGCCTGGCACTGGTCTAAGCCCTTCACATCAGTTATCTCATCAGTCATCGTAACAACCATCTGAACTGGGCACCCTTAATATTCCCATAGAATGGAGGAAGAATTCCAAGTCAGAAAAGTTAAATGACTTCCCTAATGTCGCTGTTGATAAGTAGCTAATCCAGGATTCAAGCCCAGGGATTCCGTCTCCAGAGCCCAACGGTGGCCACCACCATCCAGGGTTAGAATAAAGTTTGCTCATTCCAATGAGTATATAGAAAGCCCTGGCTTCTTACTCAGTTGGTATTTCTGAGAAAACAGTAACGTATTTCAACCTCCATAAATACAGATGGAGACAGGGTAAAATGGAAGTTAATTAGATTGCAACTTACATGTGCAAAGATCGCTGGAAAAAATGTATTAAACTTGTTGCAAGACCTGTTCCCTTGGTTTTATGCTTTTCCTTCTCACCTTTCTTCACCCTTTGTTTTCCTATCAGTCTAAAGAAATGAATGAACCAAATAATGAGAATTTAATGAAAGTTTACTGTGTATGCTCGTCTCTATGTGTGTATATGTTGGTCTTTATATGCTAGTCTGTATATTGCATATATTGGCATCAAATACCAAGAGAATCATATAGTTTAAGAATGATGCCTCATCCTTATTTTTAAGAGCATATATAAGCAAGACATTTAACAAAAAAGCAAGCATAAAACAAAGCAAGACAATGAGAAATGATTAAATGCTAAAGAATGTGGTAGAGATAATAAAAATACAAAATATTAAGTTGGGGGTTACTTTTAGAAAAGATATTTTACCCAACTATCAGAGGGTATAAAATATTTGAATAAAAGAAAGGAAAGGTAGAGGAATAAACAAGTGGTTGGAATTTAAGAGAACAATAGAAGTAATGGTATGGTATGAAACACCACCTTACCTTAGTTGTGAGACACCTGACCAAAGTAAAAGGTATATTTTTGAGGAAGTTTTTGAAAACTAACTCAAACAGTAGGATTAAAATGAAAAAAAAATTGGGAACTTTTTAAAAAAGTGATTTAATTTCTCTAACATGTACATGTGATTGCAGAAGACGACAATTTTTGGTATTATAGATGCTCTAATTTGAGGGCCAGTCTTTTCCCTTGAGCCTTTAGCAGATACATAAGGGACAAACTAGGGTTTCCCAATCTCAGTGCTGTTGGTATTTTGGGCTGGGTGATTGCTGTTGGGCACGGTTCTGTGCATTATATGATGTTTTAGCAGCATCCCTGGCCTCTGCCTACTAAATGACAATAATACTCACCACCGACCACCCCCTTAGTGTGACAAGGCGAAATGTCTCCAGACATTACCTAGCGGAGGAAAGTCACCCCCATTAAGAACCTCTGGGATAAACCTTTCCTCTTTGGATTCAAATGCATAACATATTCCTCTTTGTGACAGGAATTTTCAGGGTTCAAGAATGGCACAAGTTATACTGGCAGTGTGGAACTATTTCAGAATGTTCTTACCTGGATTTCAAAATATAGCTAAATATTGATGCTGTGCAGTTCAGTACCATAAACTCTGAACTTCTTTCTTAAGGAAAGGATAGACACGATGCAGTTTTTGCTACATCGTAAACGAGTTTGCTAATTCAGGTACACTGTTTCCTCATCATTTTTTAGAAAAATTTTATTTTACTCAATATTAATTTCCCCTTGGCCTGCTTTTCCATAACATGCTTTTGGTTTGTTCCTTTATATGTGTTCGCTCTCCCTAAACCAAACTGTAAACTTCTTGAGACCCTTTTTATTTAGAAACACATTTTTAAAAAGTATGCCTCAAAAAAGGTCAATAACTATTATTTGATTAAAATAAAGTTATGATATTTCATATAATAACATTTCTCTACATATCTATATATAACATGTACACACTTAAAATATAAAATAATATTAGATACAATCTAATAAGATAAACTAGATACAATCTAATTAGATAAAATCTAATATTAGATTTTAAGTGTATGGAAAATTATTGTTTTATGTCATGATACTTTAGGCATAGACAACAATTTATTTAATGAGAATTAGTAGTAGTTAGGAAACAATTTCTGAATTTCTGAAGTTTTTTTTTTTTTAATTTTTGGTTCAAACCATGTTTTTAGTGAAATTTAAGGACAAGATAGGATTTTATTTCGTTGTCCTTGGAAATTTTTGCTTTCTCCTTGCTATGTTTGTTCTCCTTGCTTGTTTATGACATAAGCATTATGTCATTCAGAAACCTGGATAGTCTATACAAACAATAGAGAAAATTGTGACTTCTAAGGTTTTTTTTTTCCAATGAAAAGAAAATCAGTTAAGTTAAGTGATAAATACACAAGTGTTGAGAATTAATTTTATCCATATAAGAAGATGGACTTTGCTCTCTATAATTTATGAGAGCACATAAAACACACAAAAATTCATCTTTTTCATTTGCCATCTGTGAACCCAGGTACGTGGAGAATGTGGGTAAAGGCCCAGGAGCTTCCTCTCAGAAACTCACCTGCCAGGTTGGCCATCTGCTCCGGAAATTGCAGTCAGCACTTGCTCAGTCTGCAACAGTCCCAATCCTGCCCCTCAGAGCCACCCTCTGGGGCACCTACTATCTGGACTAGTGCTGGTGGTAGTACTTCTCCTCCAAGATCCTTCCTCCTTCTGCCCTGAATTCCGACTTAGAATTCTCTCTCCCTTTATCTCTCCCCCACCCCGCCTTTTTTTTTTTTTTCCTTTTTGTTCTCTTCCTTCATGTGTGAGACCTTCCCATCCCTATGCCAAGAAAGGGACAAATTTCAGGCCAACAGCCAAGACCAAGCTTTTTTCCTATTACTTCTGTTGCTCTCTTTAATAAAGAAATAGAGTCCTTGAATTCTAGCCCCTGTGTGAGTGAAGTTGGTGTTCTTCTTACCCCTTTCTTGGATTCTTTCTATAAATGAGAAAATACAGTATCTCTAAAGTAGATACAAATTCCTCACGAAATTTCCTTAATATGGAAATTATTTGTCTCATCTTTTCATGGGAATATAGTGTCACAGCCTGAGGAAGGGCATCTCATCATCAAAGCCCTTTACAATCGAGCACGTAGAGCACTAGGTTGGGTTTCTTTTTACCCCGTTCCAGGAGGTCAAACTGCAAAAGCCACTTAATGCAGTTATTTGACTTTTCTCTCTCATCAATACTGGAAGCAAATTGTTGGCATAAATGAATTTTCTTAACAGACATATTTCTGATCTTTTTGCTGAGAGCATAGCCACCTGGAAAAGCTCATTGTACGTGTACATTAACAGGTAGTCCTATAATTCACCAAGTTGTAGGAACACCTAGTCCTGCATCTGCACACCTTTGGAATTCTGAAACCTAATCAATTTAACATTGCTATTGGTATTATTGTCATGCCCACTTACTGCTATGCAATCATTATACCTTTTACACTTCTAGAATAATCGATTTTCAGGCAAGCAGAGCAGAAAACACTCCTACTCTCTTAAATATAAAGAGTACATCTTTGGCTGCCAGTGATTTTAAGCCTGCCTTTCCACTGAATCTGAGAAGACATGCTTAAATGACTCATCATTATTCCCTGAGTCATGACTGTATTTATCATCAATATATAGGACAGTTCTTTCCCCAAATTCCCAATTACGTGATTCATGCACTCACAGGATAGTTCATTAAATGGCATCATTGTACTGAGGCAACTGCTGTACAGCACGTTACGTGAACCAGGAAGGAAGAAAAAATTCACCCAAGCCCAATGGCCCATGGGGTTCCATGGCCTTTGTTTCTTAAAAGCATGAACACCTATAATGTGTAGAGAAATCTAAATGAACACTAAATAGGGAAATGGGGAAGTAAACTGTGAGATACTCACATAATAATATTATATAGTCATCTCAGATTAAGTGTACAAAGATAATGGCATAACAGCAAGGGCAATGTTTTGATATAAAATTATTTTTTTAAATGCAGGATATGGTCTATTTGCCCAGATTGATCTTAACTGTTTAAAAGTACATGCATAGAAAATAAGTGGAAACTAAACTCAACAAGATGTTATCAGGGGCCAGCTCTGGATCTTGGAATTACGTGTGTGATCACTGTTTCTTACTCATATGTCTGTGTCTTTCGAATTTTCTGTCAATGATCATTTATTAATTCAATTTTCAAAAAGGAAAAGAAAAGCTTTATCAGAAGAAATTTGGTTAAAGGAATACAGTGAATCATAAAATGTCCTACAGTGTTAAATGCAGAATATATTAAGGTTAATTTAAAGTGGGATTGTGGGTTTCTTTTTTTTTTTTTTTTTTGGTTTTGGGGTTTTTTTGTGGGGGGGGGGGAGTAGAGGAGACCATCACTTAAGAGAAAAAGTTTTTCTTAAGGTTTAAAAAAAGTCTAGCTATGAAATAACAGATGCATAACCACTGAGTAACCATAGGAATTTCGGACATCTAATGTCTGTTTTAAGCTATAGTCCTGTAAGTAAAAAGATGGGAAACATAAAATGCATTCCCTTACAAAAGAAAGGCATTGAGAAGTTGTGCAGATTTGCATCTAAGTGTTTATCAATGTTTCAAAACAAAACAAGAAACCAAATCCCCTTTTGATCAAAATGAAAAACTTACGAGTAGCTCTAGCCACATATTAAACTTAAAATTACTTAGTATGACCCAATTTAGTTTGTTTTAGGTCAATTTAACAAATATTCATTGAAAAACATTCCTGTCAAACTCAGTACTAGGTGCTAGGACTACTGGAAGAGCAAGAGAGGGAAAAAAAGGGTCTTCACAGAATTTACTTAGAGCCCCGCACTCAATCTCATTCCAGTGTGGTTTGCGTTGGGAAAGAGGAAGTGTGGGAGGAGGTGCAGGATCCTCCCGGGAACCCAGAGACCTGACCCCAGACCTGAGAGCAGTTTGCCACGAAAGTAATTCTTGAAGGAAGTGAAGTAGAAGGTAGCTAACAATGCACGTGTACACACTTGTATGCTGTGTGTTGGCCACAAGGATGCTTGGGAAAGGGCTATGGCTAACGAGTACACACAAAGACCAGCTGAAAAGAGATTACATGGTGCAGTTGAAAAAGACGAAAAAAATTGGTTTGTCTCAAGCCCAAAGTCTGAATTAGGAACTAACGAGAGAGGAAATGAAAGGGGTAGCAAAGATAGCCTATGGAATTTAAGGATTGGAATTCGTCTTCCAGGGAATTGGGAAGACATTGAGGGGAAAAATCATGGGTCCATATCTGCTTAAGAAGCCCACTCTGGGGGCGCCTGGGTGGCTCAGTGGGTTAAAGCCTCTGCCTTCAGCTCAGGTCATGGTCTCAGGGTCCTGGGATTGAGCCCCGCATCGGGCTCTCTGCTCAGCGGGGAGCCTGCTTCCTCCTCTCTCTCTGCCTGCCTCTCTGCCTGCTTGTGATCTCTGTCTGTCAAATAAATAAATAAATAATCTTTAAACCCCGCCCCCCAAAAAAAGTAGAAGAAGACCACTCTGTCTGTACCAGTTTTGCTTTCTATTTTTTATTTTATGAAAAATAAGGGTTTTTTTTCTAAATATGTAATTATGTTAAACATATTATGCCTTTGAAGTTCACCCTGTCCCACCTTCTAATGCAGTTTCCAGGAGCTGGGTTTATGCTTGTAAAGGAGAGTTTAGAATTACTGATCTTGAATGAGAAAACGTAGAGAAACCTCAAATACTATTCCGTCTAGGCATAAATGATCCGGGTGGACACTGATGGATTGGAATTGATGAACTTCAACATCTGTGAGCCAGTTGAAGACATTTTGTTTTTAAAGTAGACTCCGGGAATATTTACTCCTGAGTCATACAGGAAGAGTGATACAAAGGACTTTTTCTCCCTTCCTTCCTGAACTCCTCCTCTTCCTTTCCTTTTTCCTTTTTCCCTTCCGGTTTCCCTCCCTCTCTTCTTTCCTTCTTTCCTTCCTTCTTTCACTCTGCTAGTATTTATTAAGCACTTATCACTAGAAGAGATATACATGAAACAGTGTTTATAACCTAACTGGGTGTTTATAACCTGAGAAGATTTAAAAACAAATGGAAAATAATTGGTTGAGAGGAAAAAAAAAAAAGTGAGGCAGGATAACATAAAGTACCAAAGTAAGTGATACAAATTTTAAATTTCTAATTCTAAGTATAATTTAAAATTTTCCATTTTAAGTGGAAAAGAGGTTTTTGAGCTGGAATTGCTGAAAAAGGCTAAAGTTGACTACGTGGGAGTTAGATTTGAATTCGGAAAAATCGTAATAAATTTGTAACATAAAGAAAGCCTTTCCAAGTGACAAACAACCATTTGCAAAGGCTGTTAATAATAAAATCTTAATGTTGAAGTTGAAAAGCTTGAAGACAGGAATCCTAGAAACTTCTCAAATTTTTTATTTGCAGTGGTCAGAAAGGGAAGCCACTTTCTCTGGAGTCAATTTTCTGTGAAATAGAGCCTTTGAATGATGTAAGAGATGAGCGTTGGGCTTGAATATGTTTTAGGTAATTGAAAAATAAAATTGTAACTTTTTGAACTCGTGCACAAATTTACCTTTAGTCATGTATTCAGTGGAGATATTTAGTCCATTAAGTTGTGGTATTTACAATACTTTGCATGGGAGTTATTAAATTCTTCTTTAAATACTATTCATCATATTAGCATTATTAAATAACATAAAACCTTTTCTTCTGGTACTCAGTAATACTTTTTGGCAATATATGGGCTTAGACGTCCAAGATATTCACATTCAAAAGTTTGGCATCCGGAACATGAAGAATCAACTTATTGATGGGCCTGTGTGTTATTTTAAGGGCCTCCTAATGTCTTGAGGGTATTTTAATGATGACACTTTTTGATAATATTAATAGTTTTAGGCTCATTTTTCCAATTTTCAGAGTACTCTTATATTTTTCCAGGGACACTAATACCTTTTGTCATAGCAGATCAGCACGCTTTAGCATTCATTCATAGAGGCAATTCTCAGCATTAGCAAGTTCCTTCGAAACTTGAGATAAAATTATTTAAATGTATTCTAGCTAGGGCCGGGTTTCTCAGCCCCAGCATTATTGACCCCGAGGGGCTGGATACTTCTGTTGCAGGTGGCTATCTTGTGCATTGTAGGATATCTATCAGCTGAGTTCTACCCACCAGGGGTCAGGAGCACTCTCCTTTGGACAATCAATAATTTCTCTGGACATTGGAAAACATTCCCTTCAGGGGCAAAATCGCTCCCAGATGAGAACTTAAATTTTTGTTCAGATGAGAGCGTTGCAGAACTGTCACTAACTCCAACTTGGCAAATTTAAGACAACACCTTTGATCTAACGTATTGGTTTCATGGTATACCTATGGGTATTAAAGCCTGATATTAAGTTTCCATTTCTTGACGACCTGGGCTGTAAAAATTTATGAACTTAGATTTAGTCAGTTTTGCATTTCCTTCCTTTTGTACCATCATTAGAATGAAGAAAATCTACAACAAACAATATAATTCCTCTAAGTATGAGCCTTGAGTCGCCAGACAGGTAAGAGTATTCCTTCAGTTATCCAAATTTTGGCAACCTTACATTATCTTTATTGTACTATTACGATAACTTAGCTCTTAAAATAGTTAAATTAGTTAACTTATTTATTTGGTCTCAGTGCAACGTAGAGCTGCTTCATTAGGAGTTTATGACTTGGTTCTAGCTTCTGCTTCTAACTGAAAGACACATTTTTACCCAGAGAATTTTAAGCAAGTCTACATAAAAGTTGTATTTTCATATCTTTAACATAACACATGTAGAAAACGTGACTGGAATGGATCTAATACCACAAAAATAATTCAATCTGAACTTAGTGATACATCTCATAATTGTTCTAGATACTTTAGGAAAGGTTCAATTTCAATGTTACATATCTTTACATATGCAGAAATAGCTCCATAAAACTTTTAATTTTGAGATTCAGATAATATATGATACTTCATTTATATACACCAGAAACAATTTATGTGCTAATAGGCTCACTTCTAATTAGGCATACTTCAAAATATTTCTAATTTAATTGCTTATATGTCAGTGATGTCTTTCCCCAACCCCAAGCAGAATATCTCTTTACTCCAGAATTTACTACCACCAGGCAACCTACACATTGATAACTACTTAATGTAAATGGAATGGTCTCTGTTTGAAAAGAATTTTTATGTTCTCCTTAACTCTGTAACAAATTTCTACGTCTCTAAGCATATGGTTAAGAGGAAAAAGATAAGCATACACAGTGTCCTTTCCATAATGGACACAAAACTTAATTTCATTCTGTTCTTCTTAAATGTTTATGTGTGATTTCTTTCTAATGCAAGGAATTTCAGTAGATCCAAATATTCAACATTAAATATATACATCTGTATTTATATATCAAACATAAACCAAGCTATCAAAAGATAATTAGGTGAGACATGTATGTTTTGTCATAATTAATATTCTGTCAATAGGGTAGATAAGAAAACTCCAAGGGTTAATGTTTGCTGGGCTTCCAGATACTGTTGCCAGTGAATTTTTCTAGCTCACTCCATTAATCCAGTCAGCACAATGGATCAGGCTAGAGATGTGTCTCCATAAATCACTCTGAAGTACTGGGGGTAGGAGTATCTAATTAATCAGCACTGTCATTATGTTTGACTTGTAGCTGCCTTACTGTGTTTGGGATGGAGATTCAGTGTGTTTAACCCACATGCTCTTCAACAGATCTCCAGTGGTGTGTAAATTTTAACCCATTTACAGAAAAAGTCAACCAGTGTGATTCGGCCATATTTTTCAACAGCAATATGTCTTTTAAAGATATGACCCTTCATTACTTTCAGCTAAATTTCCACCCACCTCGGTAGATCTCCTTCTGTGGTATTAAGAATAAGACATACTTGAATATTACTTTGTATGTTAATATTATGGTCAGGATAAAAATAAATCTTGAAATGTTTTTTTAACCAGTAGCAAAACAAGCTTTAGAAATGGTAAGAACTTTTAGATTTTGTTTTCACCATCAGTGAAAATTTAGTTACAGGATATTTAATTTTTGCTCTTGAATTTCATTACTTTCAGATCATATATTTTCACATGGTACTTTCCTTTTATGAGACTATTCATTAATAAAGCTATTACTTTATAATTTAAAAAAATCATGGAAAACGATATTATCCATTTTGCAAAAGAGTAAACTACCTCAAAGGCTTGTTCAAGGGCTTGTAGCTAATATAAAGTTGAGCTCAGTCTAGATCATGTTTCAGATCATTTAGATTACCAAGAGCATGTGAGGGATAGACTATAAAATAAATAGATTTTTACATTTAAGCTTGAGGAATCCACCACTGTTTTATACAATGCCCAGTATCTTTGGTGTCAACTATTTGCTAGATAATCTTATAAAATTAGAACACTTAGCCACAAACAAATAAAATGTAGGTAGTACTGTGAACCTTATAAAAGAGAACTAGTTTTGGATTTCTTCAGTGTACACATGCACACACATACACATGCACATATGCACATGAACACACAGATACGTACAGCAGATGCTTCCCAGTAAGCATGGTCCTCTTAACAAAGATGTGGGTACCTGATTTTCGGAGAAGAAATACTTATTCCAGTAATCATGTAATCCATTGTTTCCTGTTTTGATTATTCTCAATAATGTTGATCTGATTCTCCAAGAATGAATTTTATTGTCAATAAGAGCCAAATGTCCTTCAGAAATAAATATGGTGACTGGGTATATGAACTAACCAGAGAATGCTAAAGAGAATAAAATTGACAAGAAAAACTGCAGAACAATAAATCAATTTATCTTGTAAAATTTTACTCAGGAAGCAATTATGTGTTCTGGCATGTGTTAGAAAGGTAAGGGTAAGTCTGTTAACAAAAATGTATTAGTCTGAATCCTAAATAAAAAATCATGCATACTTGGATCACCTATGTTCTTATTTCAGCCAAGTAATAGAGAATTATCAAATACATAGACAGATCTAGACATGGGTATGTAAGATGTATATGCATATATATCACATATTTACATAAGTATAGCATGTAATATACAAAAACATGCCTACTTAGCTTATAGTTTAATTCATATTATACATAGAACACATAATATATAATTATATATAGTATTATACTTTATGATATCTTTTAACTATTTACTTTTTTTTCATATATACTTTTGGTCTGTTCCTTTTAATCAAAGTTGATGCTGGTACTTCTCATTAAATTAATAATTTGATAAATATTCAATCATTAAAGGATTGATTAACATTTTCTTTTCCAGTGATCAGGATAGACTACTAGTTACCTTCCAACTGTTGCAGTCGGAAGCACACATTTGCAAGTTAAATGGATGGCAAGTTTATTTGTGAGTATTTTTTTTTTTTTTTTTTTTTATTTGTGAGTATTTAATAGAAGAACTCTAATGAATTAGGGGATCAGGCTTCTCATTTTGGTCGCACACTAACTAACTGGTCTAAATGGCCTTGCAGGGAGATTTTAGAAACTGAAGAGTAACTGAAAAAAAAACTGGCCCAGTAGTGTTATAACTTGGTGCACCCGGCTGGCTCAGTCAGTAGAGCTTGCAACTCTTGATCTTGGGGACGTGAGTTGAAGCCCTATGTTGGGTTGTAGAGCTTATTTAAAAAAAAAAAAAAAATAGTGTCACAGCTCCCCAGTGACAGAATAATAAATTCCATAAAATGACTTGTTCAAGTCATTGGAAAGAATGTACTACCCCCTGGTGTTCCTCCTTACTTAAATGTAAATTTTCTCATGACTTACTACTAAATGATTAGTACTTTTCAGCACAAATCTGAAAAATACTTTAGACGTTTAAGTATCTCCAAAAACATCAAGAACAACACCCTAAAATATACTTTACCATAGGTTCTGAGCTTTAGGTAGAAGGAACTTCGAGAGGATAAAGATTTTTACAGAATATCACACACAGAAGCAAATATGATCCTTAAATTTTTAAACTTACTATAATATTATGTTGGCTATGGCTTTTATAATACTTTTATATTAGAGGGCGCTGACTTATTCATAGTGAATCTGGACAAGTCTGTGACTTGATATCTTGATCATTTATACTTCACTTTGTTTCCTGATACTATAATATTGAAACTGCCTTATGTTCAGGCTACTCTGCTAGTCTCTCAGTAAAATGTATTAATGTAATTCACCTTGGTTGCATTTTCTTAAAAATTTTCATATTTATGTAAGTATAAATTTTAAAATGTGTCTGTCTTCAAATAGCATGAGTATCTACAAGAGACATATGTGGGCATTTCTCAAAGAAAAAGATAAATTTTGATTAGGGTTAAAGTTCAGTTTTCCTAATGTTACTGAGATTTCATATGCTCAGCATCGGAAGAGATGTATTTTATACACAGTATCACTTAGTATGATCATTTTATTTTTCTAATAGGTGAGAAAACGTTTGGTGCCAGCAAGTAAGTTTTTTTCTAGAGTGAACACAGTTTTAACCTCTGTGTGAAGTTTCTTATTCTATCAGTGAATAGTTTGGGGAATCTACGTGTAAGGCATGCCCTATGGGGAAAGAGGAAATAGAAGCCCTGTTCTTAAAATCATGAAACTAACTGATAGATAAAACGTATGTCTTCATAAACATGATAATAATACAGTGAAACTCAGTGCAAGGCTAACTGGTCCTGAAAAGCAAGATCTCAGTGGTGAGGAAGAACACTGCGGGTTGGGGATATGAGACGAGTGGACCGGGGCAGGCTTCTGTGTGGTTAACAATGAGGTCATTTCGAGTATGAGGAATAATGTTGATGCCGGCAGAATTAATGAAGTCGGACAATTCAGGGCATATCAAGTAGAGCATATCAACTTGAGGGATGAGTGGGAGATAATGACAGAAAGTGAGGTCAAAGCAAGAAGTCTGAGAGCCCTGAATTCTAGCAGAGCAGTTCAGAATTACCCTATGAGCCATGGGCAGCCATCACTTACTTCTGATGAGATTAGTAAGAAAATGAAAATTTTGTAAAGAGTAATCTAGTGTCTGTGCATAAAGATCTGAGGGCAGGAGGTGTGAACTCAAAGGAACATTTAGGAGGCTTCTGAAAGAGGAATTGAGGTACGACGTAATAAGGACCTGGAATAGAGGAGTGACGATTGGAGCAGCCACAGGAGAAGCGCTTGAAATCAGTTGTGTAGGAATTATCTCCAGCGCTTCTAAATAAAGGACCCCTACCAAGTCCTAGAGCCTAGGAAGGATGAAGGGTCCAAAATTAACTATAAGCTGTTTGGATTATTGAAAAATCACACTGTAACAATATGGAATAAAAAAAGAATGTCCGAAGAAGAAAAAAAAATTTTTTTTAAACCTCGGATTTTATTTTAAGCATTGTGATTTAAAAGTGATATTGAGGAATATAAGCAGTTTTCTTATGATATGATATGATATGATATGATATGGTCATATCAATCCATGCATACAAAGTGACATGCATTTGGCGTTATTAAATCATTATTTTGGCCAATGTGAAAATCTAATATGGTTTTCAATTTTTAATTACGTTTTTGGAATTAAATTATTTAATTTGTTGTCTCTAGCAGAAAACATAATTCTCAGTTATTTGTCCACTATGCTTTCATATCCAGAATCAATTTGTGTGTATGTATGCATGTAATTTTTGCACCGAAAGCAAAAGTTTAAGCCCTAAGTATGTTTTCTTTTAATTTTTGATATGTGTTATGACTAAAAATAAATGTAGTATGAGTAAATATCATAAAATACCATTTCTGCTGGTATAGTACATTGTGTACTAATTTTACACAACATTTATTGTCTCGAGGTCTAAACTATTTTAAATTTGCACTTACAAGACAGGGTTAGTATATAAGATGTATTATGTATTATTACGGTAACAATATTACATTCATGACCCTAGAAAAGTTGCTTCTAGTATACAGAATGAGAAAAATAGGCTTAACCAGTTGTGTTGCTTTTCACAGGAAGATGACCATGATGGACCCTGATTTCACAAATAAAGTTTTTCTAGTGTTAAATACTATACACACACACACACACACACACACACACGCACACACGTTGACACAGATTTCATTAAGACCAACCATTGTTGATCATTAGTCAGAAGGATTATACTAAACTAACTTGTCCAGAAAGCTTTTGAAATCATTTTCAAATGATTTATTTTATAACCACATGAATTACAGGACAGAGTCCCTTATATTTTATAGGCAGTCTATGCTTTAGGCAAACAACCCACTAAAGTCACAGGCTTTTACCTTTTGTAGCAGCGAAAGCTCTTGGGTGGTCCTCCGGGGAAACTTTAGGCAAAAAGCACTTCTGTAATCCAATCTGTAGAGAAAATCGTCATAGAACCAGCAAGAGAGAAAACAGAAAAATGGCGTCCATCTAGGCCAAGATGTAGAAAAGAAAGCAAATGCATTCCTAGCAATACTCTGTTTAAGAATATAGGAACTACTGTCTAACTCAATTTCACTGTATTCACTTTATTCAAAATACCCTGTCCTCTTCCATATTTTGAGAGAAAAAAATGCAAAAAGGCCAATTCTTAAAAGATTATCCAATTAAAGTGGCAGTCTCTAGGTATAAGGAAAGAGTTAAGTAAGTTATCCGGATCCCTCCTGAAGAATAAGTTAGCCTTGGAATTTTCTTATTTTGTTTTAAGGGTCAACAGCTCACCTCAAGAGTTTTCTCTAAAACTGTTAGAATCCAAGATTTGGGTCTGCTTAAAGATTCAGAGGATGTAGGGGCCATATGATATCCCTATTAGAGACAGCACTGTGAGCCTACCAAACGCATTTAGGACTTACCACATTTATGTTAGACTGCCTGTTCAATGCTTATATTTCAAGTACTAAAAAGTTCCTACCAATTCCAGTAATTTTATATATTCATTCATCCACTCATTCATTCATTCGTCATTCGCTCATATGTTAATTCATTCAACCAGTGATAGTCTTACAACAAAGCAGGTGGCTTTTGTTTAGTTTAGTTTTGTTTTTTTATTAGCTACCGTGGATAAGAAGGTGAGTAAAAAGGGGGCATGATCCCTTCTCTCTTGGAGTTTACAATCATGTGGAAGACAGCAATAAATGTAAATAAATAATCTCAGTAAAAACATATAATTGCTAGCTGAGATAATGAAAGTTCAGCTATAAAAAACACAGATGCAGAAAGTGTTGTTGTGCACAATATTTTGATTGCCGATATATTTTGTGGAGTTGTATTTATGCCACATGGAGAAGGGAATATTATATATATATGTGTGTGTGTGTATTTATTCATTTGAAAGAGATATAATAATCACATAGATAATACAGCTTTCTTCAAGTTGTGTTAACATATGTTCATGGATGAATTTGAATTTAATGCAAATTGGACAGTTAGGAAGAAATATTCGATTATGTATTTTTAGGAAAAGAAATAATTTTTCTCATTGAAAGAATAATAGTATTATAATAAAGGTTGTTTTTAAAAGGCCACTTGAGGTTACTTTCTTTCCCAATCCTTGTAGAGGAGTTGTTAAGATGAATAATTTTCCTTTACTTTTTATAAATTGTGGGGACAAAGATAATATTTAAAGATCAAGGAAATCATTGAGGAGGAAGAAGCACTTCCCTCTATTTATTTCCTCAAGCATCACAATCACATAGGCATATAAACATGCTGACTGAGAATTCTGGACTAGGTTAAATAAAGAATGTACCAAGCCATTACAAATAATAACATTATTTCACACATCAGGTTTTCTCATGTACAGTTGACTTCACTCCCACCAACCTGAAGCTCTTTCATGCAAGTGGAAGCAGAAGCGTCCTCTACTCCCTGACATCTGGACACACACATCAGTGGGAGGCGCACCAGGCATAAGGACAGAAAACTAGAGGAGAGGTCTGGATGCATCATCTGGTACCTGTTAGAAGTCCACGTAGATCCTGGGCTAAGTGGTTTCACAGATTGCACCAAGCAAGAAGCAAGCCCCAGGAGAAAAAGCCAAAGGCAATATTGCTCTGAAGGGCTGTAGATTGTGCAGTGGTCTCTGTCAGTGACATTGATGATACTGATGACAATTAAGAGAGAGGGTTTAGAATGTGAATGGGGAGCGATTCAGCTGCTACAATATCCATCAGCAGACAGTTGCCCGAGGCAAAGGCCTCTGCTGTCCTTTGTTTGCTCTTCCTACTGGAAGGTGAGGGGTAGTGGGGGATGAGAAAAGAGAATTTATAAAATCCATAATAGCGAAAATTTTAAGTGAAGAATTGTTGTTGCTGAAGAAGTCAAAGTGACCATGAAAAAAAAAGAAACAGAGTTGGCTGCTGCTGCTGGCTTTAATAAATGTGAGATATCCTATAACATGGGGATAGTTCTCAGTTAAAGAAAAAATATTTGGAGAGAAAAGGTTTATATCTGCTTACAGAAAGTCACCTGCTTGACAAGGCTAAATGTTCAGCTATTTCCTCCTTGCCCCAGTGTGCCTTTGTAATCATCCCCAGCAACGGGGTGGAATCTTGCCCCTGATTACAACTACTGTTGGGCTTTGGAGTGTCGTTTGAACCACACTGAGCAAGTTTTGTTTTAGGGTCAAGACACAGCCTTCTCACTTAGTCTTTCTGCAGTTTAACACAAATGAATTAGCATTTTGCAGCTCACCGATTTTTTCATATTAAATGTTGATTTTATATAGGCTAAGGGACCTGATGTCTTTTAATATGATGGAAAATGATTATTTTATGGAAGGAATCCTATGATTAGATTTACACATAGTTATAAATAGCATACCACTGAGATGTACCCAAAAACTGAAATATTGGAAACTCCAAGGTAAATATAATCTAGAAAGAATCCAAAGTGAAGATTTCATTCATGTGTTCTTTCTCTCCAAAATTGAAAATACAGAATGCCAATAGCAGGTTGCCTTTCTGTCCTAGGAAAAAAAAAAAAAAAAAAAAAAAAGTTTTGCCTTTGTGTCCTAGAAAGAAGAAATAACTATTCAAGTCTAAAAGTGATTTTTTTTTTATCACAGCCCATCTGTTTCTTGTGATTGTATTATGAAGATGTGCCATAAGAAATGTGTTTCTAACGTTTCATGGGGTAATTCTGCTTTAAGTCTCGGCACAAAAGCAAGAATTCCAAAATACAGGGAGAATACCAGTGTTAAGTGTTTAAAACTTCAGGTTGGAATAGCTTTCTTTGAGTTGGAACAGATACATGATTTTTCAAAAACAAAAATTATTTGTTATATTCTTTAGTACAGCACACAAATGCATTTTGTTAGACTCTTTGTAAAGGGAAGCTTAAGCAATTTATTAAAAAATATTATCCTAGTTTCCATGCCTGATGGTAAGATATGAGCTTGAAAATGACAAAAGCTTGTCAATTTTGTAGAGAATACATTTTATTCCAAACTACTGACTCTGTTACATTTTAGTTCTTTATTCTATGAGCACATAACTTCATACATAAGAGATTAAGTATAATGCATAGAAATAAGATAACAGATACAATGAAAGATTCTGTAGACTGTACTGATTCTTATTATTGTTACTTTGTATTTATAGCTAATTATGTTTACAAGGGAAGTACCAAAAACAGCTTATCACCAAGAATTCTAAACTCATACAAACTTGCACCTGAGAAGAATTTTCAATGGGGAAACAAAATCAAACCAACCTCAATCATGGCTTATTAAATTACAGCTGGTCCAAAACTGTTTGATATTCAAGCAGCTAATTAGCAATGGAGATGGCTAATTCAAGCGCTGGGCTTTGATCTCTCGGTTCACCCAATATTTATTAGGTTTATTTAAAAAAGAATGGAGACGGAAAGTATCCTGAAAGCTGGAGGAGACAGTCTGAACAGTAGTTTACTTATAATTTACAGACTTGTGGTACTTAATATATAATGCAATAATCTTCCCAGGGCCATTTGTCGTTTGGACACGGCCACAGATTATAGCTTAGGGCACTGCATCTGTGCACAGATCTAGCAGGAAATGGTCTAAAATCTTGAACAGCTGAGCGTGATGTTTCGGTATAGTTGGAAAATTCAACCTCTGCTCCGGAGGTCACTGCATGCTTCTGTCCTGACAGCCCAAATTGTGAAGCATGTGACTAATATGCATACAGAACACAGGCTGCCTGACGTCTGCTACAAGCTTGATGGCTGGTTAGCGGCTAGTCTTAATTTTATGTGACAATCCTATGTAGGAAGTGCTGTGTGGGTGACTAAATGGAGCATATTGATGTCCCACTGGGTGTAGCCTCTGTTGTTTTGACAAATTCTCCTTAGCATTTATCAATCAGGCCTTCAATGGGGAGTGTGCTGAATATCTAATTCAGACATGCTAGTCAGGGCTAATAGAGCAAGATAGCATGTTATTCAATTTGTACTTGTTAGCGATGTCCCACTGTCACTGGGCAATTTACCTTCACACTTCACAAATGAAAAGAGAAATTTGCCGGGCTTCAAACACTTACATGAGTTACAAGCAAAATTTTAATTAGCATGTCATTACAGCAATAATTTATTGCTTCTTTGTAGTTTTCCTAGCATACAGATTGCACTTTTCCTCTTTTGGAAGGGATGTCCTCGAGGCTTAAGAAGCAGGTCATAATAAGGACAGCTAATGAGCATCACTAAAAGATGCATGTTGATGTTTTCTGTTGGTGGAGTTTTAAATACTTCTTTCTGCATGGAAATAAAACGGATCTTTACCATCTTGCTTTGCTATGATTCTCTCGATGTCTTACCCAATTCCGTTTTAGTATTGTGTTTGTTTATTTGAAGAAACGTGGTGCTAACCTGCTTTGGCTTATTCCTAAATAGCGCACATGTGGGCAAACTAAAGAACGCACGCTCCCATTGTGAAAAGCACTTGATGTGCATGAGGGGAACTTCCGTGGTTCTTCAAGGATGGGTACTTGTGACTATACAAAGGTTTTGCCAGATTGTGAACAAGGCAGCATCCCCCGTTGTCTACCAACTGTTTGTGGGGAGTTGCCTAGAAGCACAAACTTGAATCAGCTGGCAAATAAAACATGTGAAGATGGGAGACCGGAAAGGGGGAGCTCTAGTTGTTCTCCACGGGTGGCCCCGATCTGCCATCTTCAGAGCACAAAAGTGAAAGAATGGCCTGTGTTATCCAAGACAGAAAGAAGCAAAAAAAAAAAAAAAAAAAGAAAGAAAAAAAGAAAAACAACCAAACAAACATGAATAAACAAAAATGACAATTATGAGTGGATTAAAATATGAGTGGAATAAAGACTTTGATTCAGTGTTGGCATAGTTTGAAGAGTTAACCTGGTCAAAACCTCCTTGAGTGAAAAGTGTAGTCAGACCACTTAGAAGAATATTAACAGCCCTTCACAGTAAGCTCTAAGTCAAGGAAAATAAACACAGCTAAGTGTTATTCCGCATATATTACCCAATCAGAAGGAACATGCTTAATGAATACATTTCTCCATATATTCCCAAATATAGAGAAATAACACTTGAAGTGACAAGATTGTGTCTTGTCTTTATATGCCATTCACTAACTAGTATGGTGCAGAGCATCTGGAAAGAGTGCAATACATAGCTATTGAAAGAATGAACAAATCAATGACAAATGAACCAAAGGAAGGGATGCATGAATAAATTCAGAGTTCCAACTTTTTCCTTTATTTGGAAGGATAATTTCAGCTTCAATTCAAATTCAACGTAATCAGCAGTACAAATACAGAGGTGGCATCAGAAATATGCATACAGCATACTTGAAATGAATGATCACTTCTTCTTGGTTGGTGTCTGTATTATGCAGTCTTTTTAAACAAACACACAGATGATCAAAAATCTGGAAACTTTTGACCTCTAAATAGACACATTCAGAGAGAGAGAGAGACAGAAACACAAGAAAGAGCATGCTCTGTAGAGCTGGGATCAAACTTGATGAAAATATTAAATTCTTTCTTGAACATATTAAATTCTTCCTCATCGTAGCAAATAATACAAATTTCCTTTGGGGAAAACTGACAGCATCAACATGTTCTCTTTGTTGTTACTTGCCCAAAATTCAGAAATCGTATGTTAAAATTAAGTTTTATTTACTTTATTTAAATGTGTAGTAGTCCAGAGAGGAAGTTTCTCTCAAATATGGAGCAGATACTTGCATCTCCAAAATCTGTTGCAAAAGTTGCCTCTGTGGGATAACATCTGCCAGGTTCTTGGCTACTGATCTATCACATTTAAGTTATTTAATGACCAGATAGCATATAAATAGAAAGCAAAGTATTAATCTTTTCCTTCTAGAATGATCAAAAGCAAACTCTACTAGTGACATTCTGTAATTAATCAATATTGGTATCTTTCATTCTTTCAATGCAAACCAGTTCTTCTATTTTCAGTGCTTCAATGTATTTTGTCTGCGAATTTTCTGAATTTAGTATATGTAAATATTCTCTTGTTTAAAAAGACGGAACTATCTAAGATCTGAATCAACCCCATGAAGAATTATTGTTTCTATATTAAATATTTAGCATTTTCTATTTTAATACTTCCTTCTCCATTTTAAAGAACTCACTATAAATATTGTGATTAGTGCATTCTGATGGAAATTCAGACATATATTAACGGAATTGTTTTCTGAAGGACAAAATATTAAAAACTAAAACAGAATTAAGAGTCCTATCCTTATACTAGTCTTTGCTTCAAAGCAATCATGTGTTTAATTTGCCAATTCAATTTATAATAGGCAGATTCTTCTTAATGCAAATTTCAACCAAACTGGCAAGTTTTCCTTCCTTAAAAGTTGCTAACTGGGGGTGCCGGGTGACTCAGTAGTTTAAGCCTCTGCCTTCGGCTCAGGTCATGATCCCAGGGTCCTAGGATCAAGCCCTGCATGGGGCTCTCTGCTCAGCAGGGAGCCTTCTTCCCCCACCTCCCCTGTCTGCTTCTCTGCTTGCTTATGATCTCTGTCTGTCAAATAAGTAAATAACATCTTTAAAAAAAAAAAGTTGCTAACTGGGGATTTGCAGCCATTGTTGTTTAAATGACTCATTTATTAATGTAAATCAGCTGGACTGAGATCTTCTAAAGAATTTGAAGCCTCTTCCTTCACATTCTTAAAAAAAAACCCACTTATTATTTTCACAATAGGTTATGGATTTATTGCTCACTCTTTACTTATAAGTAAACTGAGGTAGGTATTCACCAACATTCTTCCTTTCAGACTTTAAATCTGTTTTCTACAACGTAGCTAGAGTAATCTTTACCAAATGTCTCTCTGGTCATATAACAATTTAATTTAGAATTCTTCAATTTCTTATTGCTTTTAGTATACTGACAAACTTCCTAAAATAATCCTGTCTTATTGTTCTGACCCATCCCATCTCATGGTTCTTTTTCAGTCGTTAACATTCACTGTGCTCACCCCAGGACCTTTGCATGTGTAATTTTATAACACTTAGAATGCTCTTCCCTCTGTCATGGTTTAGTCAATTCTTCCTTATCCACCTGTAATTCTTAATTATCCTTCCTGACCTCTCAGAATGGTCAAATCCTCCTTTCCATTCCATTCAGAGCACCACACATGTAATTTCATGCTTATCTATGTAGTTATTTGATCAATTAATTTCTGCCTTCTTCTCCAAGTTGTGATTTCTACAAGAACAAGAGCTCTTATCTGTTTTTCTTTACTTCTGTATGTCTGGCATATTCTAAGTGGTAAATAAATATTTTCTGAATAAACAAATGAGGGTAAACATACTATCTGTCCAGCACCAAACCATCCTGAGAACTAACTACAAATGAAGTATTAAACCCTTTAGATCTTTCTTCCTTGTGCCTCCATAGTCTGGGTCACTCCTACAATCACCCTGTATACTTCATTTACCAGAAGATACTTGGTTTTTCCTACTTCTCAGTCTTTCTGCCAGATATTTACTTGTTCTTGAAAGTTCCTTGCCATTCAGTCTCCATATCCCTGCCCCTACACCCATTTCTACCGAATTTAATTCTCTGCTGAGGACACACTTCTGTCCCCACTTCCTTCTCGCCCCCCCTCTTCCTTTACCCCAGTGGATTCAGTGCTACATTATATCCTTCCCATCAGCCTCTATATGTGACTACATATGCCACAGAACGTACCTGTCTAGAGTACAGCAGTGAGGCATGGTATGGGGGACAAGGGTTTTTAAGCGGTCCTTAATCTCTATCAACTTTTCTTCAAAATCATGTCAAATAATTTAAATAAAAGCTAGATTTTAACTATGACATAATTTCCAGACAGAATCACTAAAACATATCCTTCCCCAGATGGCCTCCCTCAGCTTCATCTTCACCAATAGAGAAATGAAGAACTAGGAAAAAGACTCAGGAACAAAGGAAATGTTGTTATTGTGATTACTACGATTTTAAAGTAGGATGTGGCCATGTTCATCAAAGAGAGAACTATAGTTTTACCATGTTTATGTGTAGGACTTCCCACCATGCAAATACAAATATAATTTGTTTGTGAAGTGTTTCTAGATTTGTAGATTAATTCTTCTCCTGAGTATTGACAAAGTCTGAGCCCACAGTGGTTCAAAACAACCTGTAAATAGCCCAAACATCTATTTGGTATTAAGATCTATAGCTAGAAAAAAATGACTGCATGAAAACTATAGAAATATAGAAAATGTTTTGAGTGTGTTAAATTTTAAAAGTAAGAGAATATAATTCAACTGCATAAAATGAGAAAAATATCTACATAAAGGAAACACTTTGCAATAGTGACATTTTAAGTAACTTTTTAATATTCCAAATTGTTTTTCATGTGGTTACAATCTTTCTATTATTTAAAAATAATATAAATAACTTTAAAAAAATAAACAAGCTAACAAACAGAAAAGATAAAAAGTTTAAAGCAAAATGTCTTTATTATTGACATGGGGAAATAAAACAACTCAGAGTTGGGTTCTCAACAAAACTGGTCATTCTATAATAATTTTTAGATAAGTTACTTATTAAATGACTGTGATACAAAATAGAATAGAACAGCATGAAAATAGAGTCTTCTAGATGCTGAATCAGTAATAGTATAAATGATCATGTAT